>NW_007727054.1:79200-83071 GCF_000696425.1 Galeopterus variegatus
TTGCCAAAAAAAAAAAAAAAAAAAGGTACTGAGTGAACTCTCTTGCTGAGGAATTTGTATCTCACCACATAAACCACAGGAGGCTAGGAGGGTAGGGGGCTCTAAGTGTTACCTGGGATGGGCAGGTGTTGAGGCTTCTTTCTGTCCTGCTAGCTGAACATTTAGGGCATAGGAGCAATAATGCTCCTAATTGCTCTAATTGACTGAGAAAACCATTTGGCTTCCACAAGCATCTGGCTTATTCCCAGGGAGGAGCTTACAAGGCCATCTAACGTGATTCACTATGCCATTACCCTCCATGTGAGGGCCTGCTTCTTTCTGTGACCATTTTACAGAGCAGGATACTGAGACCGTGGGTGACCGAATGATATTTGGAGTCACACTGTAAGTTAGCAATGTCTTGTTCATCAAGTTCTGCAGAAGGGTATCAGCTCTGTACAAATTTCAAAACAGTAAAGTGATTTATATTCAAACATTCACATTTTTACTCATAATGATGAGTATGCAAGGCACCACCAGCAGGCAGAAAATACTAAGTCGAGGCCATGTAAGTGTAGTAATTAAGAATGGGATCCACAGTCAGACTTCCTAGGTCTGCAGTCAAACTTTGCAATGTACCAGCTGTGACCTTGCACAATCCTACCACTCCCTATGCCTCCATTTCTGCAGTTGTAAAATCAGTGTAATGAAAGTACTGAACTCACAGGATAGCTGTGATGATTAAATGGGATAAAGCATCAGGGGCAGGTTGCACATCAAGATCATCTATTACCACGTTTACCAGAGCATCCTCTTTTCCACTCTCCACAAATTCCTTAGAATAGCAATCTGAATTATAGAAAAACAATTGAGGACTCAAAATAAATTTGATAAACAGTACATTAAGTAAATATTAGAAAAGCATACATGAAAAAAGTGTTAGTAGTTCTACAACCACAGATTTCAGGTGCAGTTTAAAAATTCATTATCTTATAATTACACTAGCCAGAGCAGATTCTTAAGGAGGTGTTCAGAACACATAGCTACCATACTTATAACCACAGAGCTTCATGAAGAGGCCCCTCTTTACTGGATGTGGAAGTGGTTTCACAGAATAGCATCACCCTCATAAAGAAGGACCCCCAGATTTCTTGTGCCAGATGGAAACTTCTTTTACTAAAAAGCTGGGTCAAAAGCAGGAGAAAAAGATGGGTCTATCAAACTATTTGGTGTCTGCCACTGTCCTGGAAGAAGTGGGATCTTTGGCTCAAGTCAATGTCCTGACATACAGGATTCCTGCAAATGTCCCAGGGATGCCCCTTATTAATAAACAACATTTCATTGCTCAGTCAAAAAAAAATACAGCCCACTATCTCATAGGTGGTGAATACCTTAGTAGCAGCATGTGTGATTTTTTATAATTTTCTCTATAGTTTACCACATATTATGGGTCTAATGAAGGTATTCCTTAACAAAAGGCTTTCCCTAGGGAGATGGAAAAATCAATTAAGAATTTTTCTTGAAATTTATGCAAGAAATATTAGATTGGTTTTGAAAATTATTATACCTGAATAATCCAGCAGAATTCAGTAGGCGGAAAACTTAAATCTGCAAGTAACTTCATTCAAAAGGAACCTACTGATTGTTTGTAAGATTATCATTTCCATACGATCCTCACATCCTCATGGTTTAATCTGTGCTAATATGTAGCAGTCTGTGACTTACTGAAATAAAATGCAAATCAACCTTGTCACTGATTTGTTAGATTTCTGTACACTTACCTTGTTATAATGCCTAATTGTATACAGTAATTAACTTCTGGATCACATTTTAAATCCTGTCTATCACATAGGGTTATTATTAGAATCAAATAAAATAATCGATAGTAAGCTGTTTCTCCAAAAATGACTCTCTTCATTTGTAAAGCCAATCTCCTACCTCCTGTGATTTTAGGGACACCAGGGAGAGCTTCCATCGTCCCTCTTACCCTCAAAATAATCTCCCCAGTCCAAAAGCTTAATTGAGCCTACATCCTTCTAGGTTTTGGAGCTGATATTTAACATGATGAGCAGATGCCTTAGCCTGCATTTGTTGGCAGCAGACCTGCAGTGAGTCTTAGAATATTTGGATGCAGGTCTGGTGTTTGGAATGAATTAGGAGAGTGGTGTGTGTGGTGATGGCTGGGAATGCAGTTGGGGTAGAAATGCAAAGGGGGAGTTGATAGTCGAAAGGACTACAAGTCTAAAGTCTGAAGTCCTACAATTGGTTCAGCACTGGCTAGTTGCTGGGATAGAGGTCAGAGAGAAGGGATGCTGGATGGTGATTGGTAAATTCACCAGGGCCATGTGGAGAGGAAAAGGGTTGCTCAAAGAAAGAGTTTGGCTGCTGGCCAAAAACCTATGTATGAGTTTTCAGGCTGATCGCAGGCAATTACAGAGACTTAGCCTGGCAGGCCTCATGGGGCACAGGTGCCCCCCACCTCGCCTCCACATACTGGTGCCCTGCAGCCTCAGAAGGCATCTGCAGTCAAGGGCTCAGGCCCTCCTGAATGGCTCTGCTCTGAGGCATACCTGCACCCCTAGCTCAGGGGCCTTCATTCAGAGGCTTCTTTATGGCACTTTTGGCCAAGGCCTTCCTCAGTCACCTCTACCAAGACCTCTTTAGAGGGTGACCTTGAAGATAAGTTTCTCCAGTCCAACTCAGTACTCAATACTTTTCCACTCCTAGTTCCTTACTTCTTGCCCTCTCCACCCCCCACTCCACCCCCCACACCAACTCAGACCCATAAAACTGCAGGATCTTTTTGTCTGGACCTTCCTCAGTAGTGACCCCCTCACAGCTGTGTTGATCCACCTGACCTTTGACTGGTGCCATTCCATGGAGGGTGAAGGGTGGAATAGAAGGGAGCTGACATTTTCTCTGGTTAAGCCTCTTGCTTATACTTTTGCAGTAGGAGACTAAAGTCTTCCTTGTTCCTTTCATTTGGGCTTTTTGTTTAAATTGATGACTCCAATACCTGGCATTTCAGCTCCCTCTAGCTCAGCTGAACTCCTGACAAATGGATGCAGCAAGTAGGGTAGTAAACACATGCCATTCTGGAAGAATAAGAAGACTGAAGAACCCAAAGGGCTAGCAGAGTTTATGGGGCATGCTAAGGCATGGAGTGGATGTTTTCCTGGAGTCTGAAGGTCCCTTGGAGCATTTCACCAATGGGTCTCTGGAAATGCTAGTGGATCCCACAGGGCCCTTTGCCAGCCATGCCAATGGATCACTGAAGTGCTAGCAGAAGCTGCAAGGTATTCTTGGAGGGGGCTTGTGGACTGCTTATATAAGCTTTTTAGTTCTGAGGAAGATAATTTTTCCTTCCTTTCAGCCCCCGATCCCCACCTGACCTTGCCCATTGAGTCAGATTAGAGATTCCACAGAGAGATTTGGAGAAAGTTAGGGAAGCACTTTCCTAGTCACTACTTAAGGCCCTCTGGGAAAGGGGCCAGGAATGATCAGGGGGACACCTGAGTGCTGAGGAACTCTAACCAGATCTGAGGCACAGATAAACACCCTGCAGAGCAGCAAGCTGTTGAAACTTCAGAGAAATGAAAAGGAGAAAGAACAACAACAACAACAACAAACAACCTTTTGGGATCACTTTTCACAGCAGTCCCAAAGAGACCTTAGAGAGCTTATGATTAGATCTCCTCCAGAGATAATCTTACTGAAGGCAGTAAGGATGGGGAGGAACCAAGGCATTTGGACTAAATCCCCAGAGCAGAAGATGTTGACCTCAAACTCCACAATAATATTTTAGGACTGACTATATTTTGAAGACAACCGATGTGGCTGGTGGAATGTAGAGTGAAGAATAAGAGACTGTGAGCTTAGAACAATTCTCCAA
>NW_007727054.1:83692-84866 GCF_000696425.1 Galeopterus variegatus
TTTTTTATTTCCTGAATTGTGTTAGGCACTTAAAGGGGATAAAGGAACTATAAAATGTAATTTCTCACCTCAAGGAGCTCAGTTTTCTTGGGGGTAACAAGATAATAATATGTATAGAAATACAAACAAGAGAAATGTAGTTTATAATTACTGCTAATACAAGTGATTAAGATTCTAAAGGTTGTAGGAATCCAAAGTGGGAGATCAATCTAGGAAGGAACAAACCTAGATTGTGGAGGAAAAATCTAGGAAGGCTTCCCATGCCTTGGGTCTGGGTTCATTCCACATTCTCTCCTCCACTTCAACCATTCCCCCTCTTAGGACTCTACCTCTCTGGATATATATACTGAAGTCAATTCTTCTGTTATCTCCCTCTAGCTACTGACCTTCCAGCAAGAGTTGCTTTCAATCAGTCTGCACTTCTTTACTTCTGATTAGGTGATTCCTACTGACATTTTTATAAACATAAAAAAATGGTTATTTTTACATCTAATAATTACATTTACCAATACGTTTGATCAATTTCTCTGCTCATCTTTACTTCTTCTATTGGGACAGTATATGTAGTGGTTAAGCATGTGTCTTCTAAAGCAGACTACTGAGGTTTAAATCCCGGGTCTGCCAGTTCCTAGCTGTGAGGAAGTTATACGTCTTTCTCAAGAATCAGTTTTCTCAATTTAAAAATGGAGCTAATAACAGTACCTATTATATTGGGTTGTTATAGTAATGGATTGAGCTAATAATATCATCACTCAGAACTGTGCCCAGCAGAGAGTAAATACTCAATAACTATTAGTTGTTACTGTTATTACCTCTTGGCTTCTACCTAAATTCACTTTTCTTTTTACTTAAGAGCATTATTTAATGGTGGTTTCAGTGAGTTCTGGCTAAACTCTCCTAGTCTTATATGCTTCAAAATGTTTTATTTGTCTTCAAGCTTAAATAGTAATGCACCTAAATATAGGATATTGGTAATTATTGGTTGGTAATTATTTTCCCTCAGTGCTGTGAAGGCTTTGTCCATTGGCTTTGGCATTTAGTGTTGATTATAGGAAGTCTACAGTCAATCTAATTTTTGTTCTTTTTTAGGTAATCTATATTTTCTCTTGATAGCTTTTTAATATTTTTCCCTTCTCTTTGAGAGACTACACTTTCACTGTGATGTTTCTAGATG
>NW_007727054.1:84922-130925 GCF_000696425.1 Galeopterus variegatus
CTTTTTTAGGTAATCTATATTTTCTCTTGATAGCTTTTTAATATTTTTCCCTTCTCTTTGAGAGACTACACTTTCACTGTGATGTTTCTAGATGCAGCTTTCTTGTTATTTATCCTATTTGGTGATTGGAAAACACTTGTTTTCTTCCTAATTTTGGAAAGTTCTGTAATATTTATTACTTCTCTGCCATTTCCAGCATTTTTATCTATGAGAATGCTTTTTAATATTTTTCCCTTCTCTTTGAGAGACTACACTTTCACTGTGATGTTTCTAGATGTAGCTTTCTTGTTATTTATCCTATTTAGTGATTGAAAAACACTTGATTTCTTCCTAATTTTGGAAAGTTCTGTAATATTTATTACTTCTCTGCCATTTCCAGCATTTTTATCTATGAGAAATCTTATTAGACACTTCTTGAAACCATTTAATCTTTCCTCAGTAAACATTAACTGGTCTTTCATATTTTTATCTCCTCATTCCTTGGTGCCAGGTCCTGGGTTAATAATTCAGTACATTTATACCTTCTTCAATGATTCTAATCCAGAGTTTATTTCATTTATTGAATTTTATTCTTTATTTCATTGACTATATTTTTTCATTTGTAAGATTTTCAACTGGTCCCTTTTCGTATCTGTTCTGTTTTATTTCTATGTATGTATTTCATCATTTATTATTCTTTTTAAATGAAAGTTATACATTCATCTATCTCTTTAAAATACCAGACATCAATATTTTGAAACCTTTGTCAGAATGCTCTATCAGAAAAATATATCTTGACTTAATTTCTCTGTTAATATTTTTATTTGTTTTGGATTGCAGGCTTATTTTGAGTGGTGGGTCTTCTGTTTCTTTCCTCTCTTCTCCTTCTACATTTATTTCATCTGCTGGCATTTTTTTTTCAGCCTCCTCCCCTCTGCTCCCTACATAAAATTAGATCTTTTAAGTTTCAGATCTTTTAGTTTCAGAACTCTTGTGCTCCTATTTCTGTCATCAGTTAATACCTGAACTGATACCCAAGTTGCTATCACATCCCAGTTGTTTCCTCACTTCCAATTTTGTCCTTCCCACCAGCGTCCTTTCTCCCAAGACTAACCCTTTCTGGCATTCTCCACATTTCTATCAAAGTGAACTTTCTAAAAAATAGAAATCGGATTACAATACTCACCTCCTTAAAATCCTTAAAATCCTTCAACTGATCCTCATTGCTTTAATATTTCCAGGATAATTTTTTTTATAACTTACCAAGCACTTTATGGTGGGTTTCCTGCCACCTTCACCAGCTTCATCCACATTTCTATCAAAGTGAACTTTCTAAAAAATAGAAATCGGATTACAATACTCACCTCCTTCAAATCCTTCAAATCCTTCAATTGATCCTCATTGCTTTAATATTTCCAGGATAATTTTTTTTATAACTTACCAAGCACTTTATGGTGGGTTTCCTGCCACCTTCACCAGCTTCATTTCTCACCATCTTCTTCCTTAATCCCATAACTGCCATATTGAACTCCTTGCAATACCTTGAATGTGCTGCATCCTCTCACAGTCTCTATACCCTCTTTGTACTCTAACCTTTTCTGATTATAGCACTGTTCCCACATCTCCCTTGCTCTACCCTTAGTCCTTGTCTAGTTGATGCCTCCTTATTCATGAGTCAAGTTATTACCCAGACATGACTTTCTCCAGGAATTATTATAGGCTTATTCTCCCATCTGCCTCCTGTCCCTTAGAAATGACCTTCATAGAAAATTGTGAACAATCATAGGACCCAGCTTACCCCATTATTGTGTTTATTTGCTTGCTGTCTTCCCATCATTCTTTGAGTTTCTTGAGATTAGAAGCTGTCTTTCTTTTATCTTTTTAACCTCTGTATTCCCAGGATGTAGCATTCTGCTTACCTTGAAGCAAGTAGTCAATATTTATTGAATTAATGTGTCAATGAATATATAGAAGATAGAGGAATTCTGAATAACTGGTATCTGCTACAGAAAAGATAGAAAAGCAAGGGGAACCAGAAGGGGTCTGAGAAACATTCCTAGAGCTTGTCCACAGAACGCCCCTTTTGGAGTTGCCAGATGCCAGCATTACTGATGAAGGGCTTAGCTCTTGCTATGTGTTTCATATGTGTCCCCCTAAATTCCATGTGTTGGAAACTTGATCCTCATTGTAACAGTGTTAAGAGGGTGGGAAATTTGATTATGGTATTTGAAAGGTAGAGCCTTTAAGAGGTGATTGGATTGTGAAGACTGCCTTTGTGAATGAATTTTTCCATTCATGGATTGATGGGTTAATGGTTTAGTGGGCTATCACAGGAGTTGCACTGGTGGCTTTATAAGAAGAGCACATGAGCACTTTGAAGAGTTCTTGCTTTTGCCATTCTCACCATGTGACACCCTGTGTTGATGTACATGGTCACCACCAAGAAGAAAGCCCTCACCAGATTAACCCCCTGGACCATGGACTACCCAAGCCTCCAAAATTATAAGAAATAAATTTTGTTTCTTTATAAATTACCCAGTTTCCAGTATTCTGTTATAAGCAACAGAAATTGGACTAATACAGTTAGGGTAACTCAGGTTATCACATGGAATCCCAACTTATACATATGAAGCCCAAAACCTATCCTGATAGCTAGAATCACCAGGTCCATAGTGAATTTGGGGACATAGGCATGAATGAGACAAGACCTCTCCCTGACAGAACTCACAGTCTAGAGAAAGACATAGATGACTAAAATGACAATGCCAATACAACATGGTGACTGTTAATACAGGTGAACCAGCAGAGGACAGAGAGACAACAGAGGGGAAACTAAATGACTGCTTATAAGAATGAGAAAAGGTTTCACAGAGGAGGTGATATTCCATCTGAGGTTTCAAGAATGAGTAGGAGTTTGGCCAGAGAAGTGAATGAAAACCTTGGAGATGAAGGTGTTGTGGAAAGCCATGTGTGAGAGATTAATGTGTTAAATTATGTAATTCAGGCTATAAAGGCATGGGCAATTTTTAAATTATGAGATAGAGGGTGATATGCCATAGAGTCCTAGCCTTAGTTTTTGAAAACCTGGGTTAAGGTTCCAGCTTCTTCTTTCCAATACACTTTGATTATACTGTGATGATTCTTTTGAGCATGTCAGCTTAGGCAAGGCTCTTAATATTTCTGAGCTCCAGTTTCCTCATCTGCAAAATTAGAACAGCCACAGACTAACCCCTAGAGTGATTGGGAGCATCAAATTAATAATTGTAAGAGATTTTATGAACTATGAAGTTTTTAATTATTTGGACTAGGATAACATAAGTATTTAAGAATAACTACATAAATAGTGGGGTCTTTATCTTTAGCCAGGATGCCCGATGATTAAATAGGTCACATACATTTTAATGTGCTGCAACCTAGAACCAAAATAAAAACTAAAGTAGTACAAAAGCAAAATTCCTCAGACCCTTTTCCTTTTCCCTAGAGTTGAGAAATCATCTACCATTTTTATATGCTCTGATCCTGTACTGGACTGGCAGTGCTTCAAGGTCTAATTCAGGTGCTTCTGAGTTCACAAGTCTCAACAGTTCTAAAAAAGGATGAAATTTCCATTTTACAATTGCCATTGTGCCACAAGGGGGTAGGGGTGTTCTGTGTAAGTCTTTGCCATGTGCTCTTCCTAAACAAATAAATCTCTTGACTAAAAAATCCCACACTGAATTTTAATACATATTTAATTCAATAGATATTTTCTATACCATCTGTATTTCTACTATCAATTTTTCTTATAATTAACATCTGTCCAGAGACTTCAGCAAAGATACCAAAGACCGACATACTTAAGGTCTGTCTTTCTGTCTAATGTTCAGCAGGATAGTTCTGGAGGGCCACAGAGGGTGACCCTTGGGTTGGAAGATTTGGTTACAAAGGCCACTTTTCATTAATCTGAACAGATAGCCACAGGGTAATGTGAATCTTCCACAACTGCATTTTATCACAGCAAGTTCCTTTCTATGTACACCCATTAAGAATAATTCAATAAAAAAAAACTTGTTTTTTTTAATCTTCTGTTCATTACACATTTCTTGAAAGAAGAAGAAAACAAAATGACTAGATGAAAGAGGAACCGACTAATCCCTTAAAGCATGCATTGAAAAAATTGTTCATAATGTGTGTGCCTCTTAAGCAACATGACTTAAAAAAAAAAAAAACTAGTTGAAGCACGCAGTAGTGAGGCTATGACATCATTTCTGAATAAGGTGTCCTTCCTCAGTGCTGAAGTTGTCCAGGGCATAAATGCACAGAGGTACTCTGTGTGGTATAGAAAAACACAGCTGGGACATGGGGGAATTCCTTCTAGGACCCACAGAGCAAGTCTGATTATTTACCTACAGTGTTACAGAGCTAATAGATTCCACCTGCAGCGTTCAGGCCACAACACCCGCTTTTCTTCTATGCTCCTGAAATGCTGAATTCCCAAAGCCCACTCTTTCTCTGTATGTTCTTACTCTTTAGCTTGGGATATTAATCCATCTGTACCCTGGGTTCAGATGGTTTTGTTTGTTTGGTGGACTTGAACACGATGTCATTAGAGTTTCACATCATTATTTTTTAAGTGCTTAGAGAAGAAAAACAAAGCTCTGTGTACATGATGGCTTGGGTAGAGATTCACGCAGTCACAGTGTTTTCCGCCATCCCCTTGGTGGCGCACAGCCATTCTGGGACCATGAGCAATCTGTCTGTAATATGTGACAGATTCAGCCTCTATAAAGGAAAGGGCTAGAGAAGAGCAGCCCAGACCCAGTACAATAGCAAGGCAGGTGCTCCCGTCAGACTCCGCTCTACCAGGAAACGCTTCTGGAATGCATGACCAATTTGGTTTCAGAACAGAATACTCCTTTTAATGGACAGAAAACACTAACCTTTTCTTTTTCCTTTTTCCTTCCCTCAGACCCCCCACCCTACTGACTCCCCAGTTCCAAAAGGCCCCTGTTTTCACTTTAACCCTTTCAAAGGCTATGGGGCCAGCCTTCCATCCGTACACACCCATCCATCTGTGTGTTGCTCTGCTAGCAACCCGGGAGGAGGAGTAAAAATTCATTAGCCAGAAGAACAAATATACTCTCAGCTAAGAGCACAGTTGAAGAGTAGGTTACTTTCTATTTTAAATTCTCATTTTTAAACAACTTCACGAAGCATACTTTTAGGAAAAGGGTTAGAGTACAAAATTTCTGGAAATAAAAAGGGCTCTGGAGGAAAAACTACTATTAAATCTGAAATAGTCAAAATCACATTAAAATCACATATATCCTTTTAGAAATTATGTAGCATTTGAGTAAAATTAAAAAACTCACTTTAGAGGTCTCTGAATTTGCTCAATTTTTGCATGATACTGATTGAATAAGATAGCAAATAATACATTTATCACCATTACTACAGGAGTTTCTCATGCATAAGTATAGGTGACAACACTGGACTGTATATTATTCAATATACTGGCTTCCCTACACACACAAAAATTAACTTGGGAGAAAATAATTATCCAGTATTTCAATTAAAGTCTACATACGCATACCCTGACTCTGTTGACAAAGCAAGATTTAAGCAGTCTTGTATGGTTTCTTTTTTATGCAACAGTATTTGAAATGCAGTGATAGGGAGTAACGTATATTAACAGTAATAAGGGTTTCCCCTCCGAGAGTTGTTATAACTTATCTTTGAAGTTAAGCTCATTTATCATGGGGAGAATAGACCCCAAAAAGTACAGCAGCCGCAGCATCCTGCCTGAGGCAGAGTTAGAGATTTCCAATAGCTGCTGTAAAGAAACATTTTGAAAATGTGTTCACTACTGCTCCAATAAATCTTAAGACAGAAGAGTTTTAATTACAGAGGATGGCAAAGCCAAGATTTTTCAAATGAACCCAAAAGTATGACTTGAGAAATCTTTCCCCCCACTACCATGTTACCCAACCCTTGATAAATGTATATGTCTTCTTCAACTGGGAACAACAGTCTGCTTTTTAAGCAGGACTCCTGGAGGATGTCTTCATTTGTAACATAGTATTGGGAGAAACCATGGAAGTGAAATATGGGAAGTCAATCTATATGCACGTATGAGGAGCAAAGAATATGGTAGGTGCACTGTGAATTCTTTGGAGGCATATAGCAGGTTGTATATATGGGAGAATGTGTTCCGCATGTGTGTGCAGCTTCCTTGCATGTGTATATATATATAGATATGTGCTCCTATATGGCTTGATCCTCAATAGCCTGTTTCTTTGAAGGGAAGAAAAAATATTAGTGTCATTTATGTCCTAGGACTAAAAATGAACTCTTTTATTTTTTGAGGAAAAAAAAAGGCTAATTAAATTAGGGTTGTTTAAATCAGAGGCAATTAAAATGCACACATTTCTTTTCTTAGAATCTGCAATTGTATTCAACGTTTGCAGTACAACGCCTGCCTGTAGGATAAATAATTCGATGGGTTTTGTGATTTGGTACTAAAAGCATAACAAAATCTTACAGCTGTAGCCTCATTTTTCTCCACACTCAAACTGTTCCTTTCTTAAATTGCATATTTTGTACAGTTTTTTTAAAGAACACAAAGTAGGTTCTACATCTTTGAGAAACAATTTCCAACATAATAGGTAATTGCACATAATTACAGGAATTTCGGAAACTGAAACAAGAAAACAAAACAAAATCTCTCCCCACCCCAGTCCTTTTTTCTTTTTAAAGATTGGGATTAAATCACCATCTGATTTTATTCAGTTTAGCCCTTTATTACAACAAATTATATGTGCTGGGAATAGCAAAAACTGAAAACCACCCTAAATGCTTCTGTTTTGTACTCATTCGGTATTAATTTAGCACTTTGATTATACAAACATAAGGACAGGTTTTTATAAATTTCCTTCATTTTTACATTTTTTTTCACTTGTCACAGTACAAGGGAATGTGGTCACCTTAAGGCTTTGAAATAACATGGACTTACATTTTGAATTACATTACTCTTTTCTCCACACTCTTCGAAGTGCTTGCTGATATTCATTAACTCTCGCATACTCAGAATGAGACTAAGGACCGAAAGAACATCTTCTGTGGCCTCCAAAAAGGATATGGAATTTTCAGAAAGGGAAATGAGAGAAAAGTGTAATAGTGTGTGAACACTTGCTTTTCTCATCTTCTTACATTTCTTTGGGGTTATTATGATTGAAGTGGGCTTAGGACCTCAGGCAGAGACAAGGTCTTGCTCCAAGGCTTTTGTAGGAGTGAGTTTCTCCAGTGGAAACCAGAGCTTCTGAGTTTCCCATCTGTTTATGGTAGGCTGGTGCCTCTT
The DNA here is from genome assembly GCF_000696425.1 of Galeopterus variegatus. Lineage (NCBI taxonomy): Eukaryota > Metazoa > Chordata > Mammalia > Dermoptera > Cynocephalidae > Galeopterus > Galeopterus variegatus. The sequence continues at coordinate 92,238 of NW_007727054.1, forward strand.
TTTTCTCTTTGCTCCCACTCCCTGAGAGGAGATTATAGGTCAGAGGTTGAAAGAGAGTTTTTAGAACTTCCTACCATTTTTTCTTACTTCTCCAATTAAATGATAAACACGTCCCATTCAGTTGATAGGTAAAATTAGTGGGATTGTCTTCTAGCTTGTGTGGAAGCTGTAAGGGCTGCCAAGTGGCTTAAAAATTGGCCATTTCTCAGATTCCAGGAGGAGGAAGTGGGGAGGGGGATTTGTCTTACAACTCAGAGAATGAGTTGATTTTTTTAATATGGTTCATCTTTTATGCCAGACTGCACGTTATTTCTTTTTCTCCTATAACTCTTAAGTGTCACTCATTGACACTAAAAATGAATAAAGTACAAAGGAGAAATGTGCAGCTATATATATTTAAACCACAGCTTTAAAAACTAAAATAAATGTCTGAACCAAATGTATATTAAGGGAAATGTATCAGGCCACTCTTTTCCAGAGAAGCCAGGGAGCGTTATGGATACTGGGAATTCAATATTCATCTCTTCATGCAAGGTTAGAAGTGAGGAAACAGGTCTGTAGGCTTGATCATGGGACAAAATTTAGGGATTCTGGTCTCCATCAATATGTAAATGATTTCATAATAAAAACAACAACAATAAAACCATGGATAGTAAAGGGATTAACATTTCCAGAACCAACAGCTTTCAATTTCAGAATGCAAGTAGGCAAAAATGAAACATCTGTGTTCCTAATTTGCAGATCTGAATGATGATAGCACAGATTACAGCAGGTCAGAGCTGGAGTGGGAGGATAATGCTGGAGAGAGGTAGTGTGGGGGAAAGAAAACTACCTTCCTCTTGAAGAATGTAGAATAACTTCTTTTAATAGGAGATCTTGGAAATGTCTCTGAACCTCATTTCCTGAACTTCAAAATGAGCATACTACTATAATAAGTCTATATGAAGTCCAAGGACATGTAATGCCTTCAGAATTTATCATGACATGCTTTGGTCATTGGTATGTCTGCATTCTCCTATGCTGCAAAGTTTTTATCCACATTTCTTTAACTCTTCTAGAGTATCTGACATATAAGCATTCCACCATATCTGATAAATGGTTAAATGAAGGGAGGATTAACTCTCTTGAGGTATCCAATCATTTTTTTGATCTATGATCTTATGACACTCTAAGAGAAGCATTAATAAGATAAACTCTTGCTTGGCATATGATTTTACAACTTCTTCTTGCCTAATTCTTGCCCTAAAGCTTCACCCCCCACCCCAACGAAAAAATTTTAGAATTATTGAGTGTGGTGAGGTTGTCTTACATTTTTTCTTATTTTTCATACAATGCCTTACAGAGTTTAGGAACTTACTAAATGCATATTAACATGAAAGGAACAGTGAACCTACAACCAAAGGCAAGGTTGGCAAACTAGCCCCAAATGGCCTACCTTCTACTTTTGAAAATAAGGTTTGTTGGAACACAGGCAAACCCATCCATTTACATATTGTCTATGACTGTTTTTGCACTATAATGGTGGAATTCAGTTGTTGCAACAAAGATCATATGGCCTGAAAATAGAAAATATTTACTAGCTGGCCCATTACAGAAAATATTTACTGACTCCTAACTTAGGGGATGACCTCTTTTCTCCACTCACACATTAATTAATAGAGACTGTGAGTTCTCATCATCCACCTCTGATCAAAGAATTAAAATCAGTTGTATTAATAGTAGTGTGATTAACAAGAGTTACTCATAACATCCCTGCATAGACTCTTAACTAAAAGTGAGGTAGTGTTATAATATGTTCTTCTTAACTCTCAAGCATTATATACCCTCTTTTCTCACTCTCATTCAGCTTTCAGGAAAAACCTAATTGTCTCATATTTAATCCTATGTCATAGTTGTATTGTGAGATGCCAGTATATAAACCATTGTAAGATCAAATAACAAATATATGACATCTTAGCCTAGATATGGACAACTCCAAGAGATGTGAAGAAATGTTAGTTTGGGGAACAGAAGTGAAGGAATTAATGACATGTACATAAACATAGTACATTAACAAAATGAAGTTACCTTTCATCATACCAAAATCGTCTTTTTTTTTTCCCAAATAGTGTTTACTGTTCTCAGACTTTTGAAAAGTAATATATGGAAATTTCAAAATGAAGAGTTAAACCGCATATGATTGTGTTTATTACTCTACAAAAGCATTTATGGTATAATTTTAGACTTTGTAGATTGTGACTTATGTATCACAGCTAAAGCATGTATATATCTTTGGTAAAAACACATAAACTATGTTTATACTATGTGGATTACAGTTAAGTATTAAGTTTAACATGTTAGCTTGTATTATAAAAAAGCTCTTATATCTATAATATGTTGAAGTAAACCCATCAAATGTAGTCATTGGGTTAGAAAAGAAGTAGGTGGCCAGTGTTCCAGAATCCTCCTCAAGATTAAACACACACAGTTGATAGCTGAGACTACAAAGTACAGACCTGTCTAGATTTACATAAAGGGAGTTGACATAGTGAAAAAGCCGTTTTAGCATGGTTTCTAAATGAAAAGTTATGAGCATGGGACTAGTAATCATGCGTTCAGACTCTGACCTTCAGTCCTGGCTCTGTCACTTATCCCATGTGTGACTTTTTACAAGTCACTTAACTCTCCTGTTCCTCAGTTTTCTCATCTACAAAATGGAGACACTGTTCAGACTCTGACCTTCAGTCCTGGCTCTGTCACTTATCCCATGTGTGACTTTTTACAAGTTACTTAACTCTCCTGTTCCTCAGTTTTCTCATCTACAAAATGGAGACACTAGGGCCGGCCCGGTGGCGCACTGGATAGTGCGCCGCTTGGGAAGCGCGGCGGCGCTCCCGCCCGAGGGTTCGGATCCCACATACAGACCGGTTCCCGCTCACTGGCTGAGCGAGGCACGGGAGCAGCACCGAGGGTTGCAATCCCGTTGCCGGTTCCCGGTCCGGTATGGGGGCAACACTGAGGGTTGCGATCCGTTGCTGGACACAGAAAAAGACAAAAAAGACAAAAAAAAAAAAAAAAAAAAAAAAAAAAAAAATGGAGACACTAATAGTGCCTCCTGGTAATATTGTCTTGATAGATACATGAGTTCTTACAGGTTAAGCTTTCAGAATAGTACCTGGCTCAATAAATGACTATTATTTCTGGTCCCCTATCCAGCACTACTCCATCCTTTCTGAGCCTTATTTACATTTTGTAAAATGGAGTTTGAGAAAGAATAATCTTCCCAAGATACCTTACAGCTTAAATTTTTTGGTAATAATTTTGTGGGGGCATGGGGGATATGGGAAGAAGTATAAATAATCAGAGAGGGTGTTAGGGAAACTGGTTTAGTCAAAACCAGAGATTACAAAGATGGTAAATATGGTCATAAGTCTGCAAAGTCACCTGAGTGTTAATATACACACCACACTCACACACACACACACACAGACACACACACACTTTCACACATATGCTCCATGTTTGGCATCAACACGTCATCTGCTGAGGAAACCTTAATATTATGGTCATTAAACACCAGTGTCTAAAGAGCTGCTGCTCATAATAAATTGTGGTTTGTTTTATTTTCTTACATTCATTTAAAAGCATACTTTCTGGAAATACAACAACCACAATTTTCCATACAAGTAGCTTTTAGAAAAATACTTCAGTGCAGAGGTTAGAAGAAAGAAGGGGATTCTAGCACATTTGACATTGGCTATAGCCAACCGGAATTCAAATATCTTTTTTCTGGATATTTCTGAAATTAGATCATAGAGAAGAACCTAAGAGTTACCAGAAAAAGAAGTAAGATTTGGGGTTGAGTTTTTGAGGTTAAAAAGATTGAATATAGGGCAAGACTCTAGAAAACATTTTGCAGTGAGCTGCATTTATTGTCAATTAGATTCATCTACCAGAAATCAGTGGATAATCAGGTGACATATTTCCCACCACCTTTTGAAATAAAAGATTACCACACCCTCTGATCTTTTTAAGGATATTTCAGGTTAGTCCCCAAAATGGGTTTAACGGAGATAAAAACATTTGGGGACCATAAAACGTCATACTATGATAATTTGTCTTAAGATGAATTACTTCAATCCTGTTGGGGCACTGGAGTCATGACTGGCCATTCAGTAACATAAAATCAGAAAAAGAATTTGCCACAAGTGTACATTTTATAATCATGCTACCTACTCCTAGTTGTTATCCTATCACACTGGGTTAGAGAGAAAAGTCTCATAATCTGGTTAATGTCCTAGCTCTACCATTTACTATGTAATCTTGGGAAACCATTTAAACTGCAAACCTCAGGTTTCTCACTACAGTAGACATAACGCCACCTACCACCCAGGGTATTGTGAAGATTAACCAAAATACTCCATATGTATTAGTAATCTATTGCTGTGTAACAAATTATTCCGCCCCCCCGAATTTAGTGGCTTAAAAACCTCTATTATATCAGAGTTTCTGTGGGTAAGGTTTCCATGTATGGCTTAGCTGCATTTCTCACTCAGAATCTCCCACAAGGCTTCAATTGAGGTGCTGACTGGGGCAATGGCCATCTTAGGGCTCAACTGGAGAAGGACTAAACTCATTCATATGGCTGTTGGAGAACTGTTAGACTGTTGGCCTCAGTTACTCACTGGCTGTTGGTCAGAAGCCACCCTTGGTTCCTTGCCATGTGGGCCACTCCATAGGGCTATTTATAACATGGCAGTCTACTTCATCCGAGTGAGCAAGTAAGAGGCAAGGGAGAGAGAGTGCAAGGCAGAAGTCACAGTCTTTTGTAACCTAACCTAAGAAATGCCATTCTTTCACTTTTGCCATATTGTATTTGTTAGAAATAGGTCAGTAAGTTCAGCCCACTCTCAAGGGAAAAGCAATTAAACATGGGCATTAATACCAGGACACTGCCCAAGAAGCTGTTTATTATATCATGCCAAGTGGTTTGCACAGTGGTTAGTACAGAGTAAGTGCTCAATATTTTTTTTTCTCTGAACTGGTATATATTTGTAAGAATTTTTCTCTAATGGTAGGTCCAGGAGCAAAGAGGTATGAGATCAGGTTAAAGCTGGGCTTGGGGTTTTTGTAAAGGGCTGCAGTTTCTCTGTGCCTGAATTTCTCCATTTGTGTTTGAGTTACTCCGTACAGTTGGCTGTCCATATACCAGGTTCTGCATCTATGAATTCAACCAACCATGGATTGAAAATATTGCGGGAAGATGGCAATAAGAAATAATAATACAATAATCAAAAATAATGTAAATAAAAAACAGTACAGTATAACAACTATTTACATAGCATTTACATTGTATTAGGTATTATAAGTAATCTAGAAATGATTTAAAGTATGCAAGAGGATGGCATAGGTTGTATGCAAATGCTACCCCACTTTACATAAGACACTTGAACATCTGTGGATTTTGATATCCAGGAGGTCCTGGAACCAAGCCCTCATAGGTACTGAGGGACAACTGTATATTCCTGAAAATATAAAATAATCATGTGAGCTAATATAGTGCAATAAACCACTCAGAGTTCAATAGTGAAGAACAATGTAACTGTGGATTCTGTTATTCTTCCCATTCTTGCAATCCAGCCATAGGTACATGCACTAAAAGCAGAAAAAGGAGAATTCCATATGTCCAATTTACTTCTAAAACTTACCCTACTGCCTTATTCAGCAAAAATAGACTTCCTACAATGTTGATGCAAGAGTAATGGCTAATCTACATCTCTACATGGCTCGTGTAGATTTCCATCACATCATTTCCATTATCCTGACTTCAGTTCCTTTAACTCCATAACTTCAATTCCGTTCAAAAGATACACCATGGTGTGGTGTCCAAAAGTCTGCCAATAGATACCAAGTAGTAGGAATTTATGTGCACTTTGGTGGTGGTGATGGTAGTGGTTGTGGTGGTGGTCTGTGTGTTTGCGTGTGTGTTGAGGGGTAGAAAAGTCTAACATGAAATAACTGGGGAGTCTCAACAGGTGGATAGAGTGTGATAATGATGTGAAATCTTGCGGCAGGTGACCTCTGGGAATCTAGGCCTTGAGGACCCCAGTCACCTAGAGGGATTTTGAGAGATTTCAATTCTAGAGGAAATGGACATAACACTGGACACTTAGATAAAACCAGACTGGAAGAAACCACAGTGGATAAATAGGTGTTTAACATAAAGCCAAGACCCTTTTACTAGAATTTAGTTCCCAAGGGCGGCAGCAATAAACTTGTGATAAAAACGATTTGATGAGGCTTGGCTCTCCTGAATCTTTCCCATTTGCCTGCTGAACATCTCCATCTAAATGTCAGACAGAGCTTCCAACTCTTCGTGTCCAAACTGCACTCATTCTGGGCTCACCCTTTAAATTGGCTCCCTCTCCTAACATTTTCCGGTAGTGACAACACCATGCTCTAACCCACCTTGAAATAAGCCATTTTTAAATCCTGATTTTCTTTTTTATTTAAGTATTCACATACTTAGGATTCTACCTCCCTTTCTCCAATCCATCCCTCTTCTGTCTCTTCACTGCCATTGCTCTGGTTTAGACTTTGTCCTATGGACGACTGCAATATTGTCTCTGACTTCCCCTCAGTTCATCCTAAAAACTTCCATCAGATAATCATCTAAGACATACTTGCCTATTAACCCAAGCATAACCTCTTTACACTATCTCAGAACACTTCCCAAATATAATTCCAAACCATATCGACTGTACATTCTGTTCCCCACACCTCCTGCATGCTCCAGTCTAGCTGAACTAGTCACTGTTTGACCCCCTAAACTTTATTTCCTCATGTCTTTGCTGATACTCTTCCCCTGAAAGGAATATACACATCCTTGCTTATCACCTCTTACCCATTCTAATGCCCTATTTCAAATAACCCTTTTTCCTTGGATTTTCTTTATTCCTTCAATAGGATATGAACCGCACACACACATACACACACAAACCAAGCCCCTGCAAATGTTTTGCATCATTTCTTATATTTTTCCTTGTAAAATAGTGGTTGGTATATTTTACTTTGTTTCTACTGATTATAAATGTCTCAACTATACTGTCCCAATTTTGCCCGTGTCACTGTCAGCATAGTGCATTTTGTATGGTAGGCACTCAATAATTGGTGTTGAACAGGGATGGATTTAATATTTAGGATATGTTCCTGCATGCTCTTTTGGGTGCATTCATTGTGTATGAATACCTGAGGAGTATTCTCTTCTTGAGTTTGCTAAATGCCAATTCTCAATAATTGGTGTTGAACAGGGATGGATTTAATATTTAGGATATGTTCCTGCATGCTCTTCTGGGTGCATTCATTGTGTATGAATACCTGAGGAGTATTCTCTTCTTGAGTTTGCTAAATGCCAATCTCCAGCCTGAAAAATCTGAGAACCACACTTATTTTGATGTGCATTTCTATTTGGTCACTTTCGGCGTGCATTTGAAGAAGGTATCAAAAAATCAGAGTGTTACACGAGGAAATGAGTTTAGTATCAAGGTACCATTTCTTCCAATTGCCATACTGTTCAATACAAGCTATAAGGTCATAAACTACAAAAATACGTGAAAAAATAAAAACAATTACAGCACTTTGGGGCCCCCGAATAATGTTAAAGTAGTTCTCACTTAAAAATTGAGAAATGAGACAAAATTGAAACGAGGAAAAAATGACTAAAAGAAATTACATTATCTAATATCAAGATATCATCTCATTTGTAGATAAACAGAAAACACTCCAGCAAGCAAACTAGATAACACGTTTTGATATCTTACATTTTTGAAATTCCTTGCAGCCAGAGTTTAGAAAACTAATATTTGATCATTTTAATTTTCAAATGCTCTGACACCTCTCTGCACCTTTGGAGTCAACTGCAAACTAATGAATCTGGAAATGATCAATTCATATTTCTTTCCTTAGTAACTTCTTATCAGCACTTGCCTGAAGCAATGTATCTTCCTTAGTGTATGTCCAGGAAGTCTGAAGTATTTTTCTCCTTTGTGACCCAGATTCTCTGATCCGTGTGTCTGTATCTAGCTTCCAATTATGTAGAACATCTCTCCTTGTACATGCTGTGTAGTCCTTATTAGTAACTTAGAAAAACAAGTAGGTAAAATATGATAGGTTGTATTCTCCAAAGGACACTTGAAGGAAACATTTGACTTATGGTATGTTTTTTTGCAATTTAATACTGCTGTGGTCTGAATGTTTGTGTCCCCTTAAAATTCATATGTTGAAATCCTAACACCCAAGGTGATATTAAGAGGTGGGGACTTTGGGAGGTGATTAGGTCATGGAGTTAGTACCCTTATAAAAGAGGCTCAAGAAAGACCCCTACCCCTTCGACCATGTGAGCACACAGCAAGAAAATGCAATCTATGAACCAAAAAGTGTGCCCTCACTAGACACAGAATCTATCAGCACCTTGATCTTGGGTTTTCCAGCCTTCAGAGCTGTGAAAAATAAATTTCTATTGTATAGAAGCCACCTAGTCTATGCTATCTTATCATAGCAGCCCAAGCAGACTAAGATAAATACCTATATGTAAAATGCAAGTAACCAATATTTCTCTGGCTACTTGTCTCACCATTCCTTTTAGAAAACCAGACTATTACAAAGTCCCAGTTTAAGACTAAATATGGGAATTTTGGGAAGGTGTTCACATGTATTCTTGAATATTCAATCAGTTATCACCTACTGTTCCTGCCAGGTATACTGTCACTTCTTCTAGACACAGCCTTGTGTAGTAAGTAGTGCTGTCTTCTGCTGGACACCACAGACGTGTATGTGGCATTGCTGCTGAAGCACAAGAACTTCATGGTGTCAAAGCCACGTGAGCACCTGGGGGGAAGTGGGAATAATGCCTTTTATCCTATCCATAGCAAGCCCTATTAAAAGGGTGCCAGGGCACTGCTGCTTTGCACAAAGTCTTAGTTAAGCTAATTCTTTGTAGTTGTTATTTTTCCTGCTCTCTCCCACACCACACTGGCTTTATAGGATTTAAACATGACTCAGTTTCTATTTTGGCCAAATATCAAGGCTAAAGGACAATGATGTTGTACTCAGATGACTAAAGCTTTGTTCCTCAGTCCAGTTTGTCTTGACAAACTCCCTTTTTACTGGGGCTGTGTTCTTTCCCAGATGTTTTTTTCAGCCCCTCATGCAAAAAAATGGCTGGTGGGTCAGCCCTGCTACTTCTCAAGCATGCGTGGACACATTAGAGCTTGCGTGGTTAGGCTCACACTGCAGCCCCTACCATAGACTGAAATGAAACAAAGTGGCCTGACACATAGGAAAATACTTAGCCCAGAGCGAGTGCTTAGGCAGTGCTCCAGCCTGATGCAAATACTTTAATCACCAGGGATATCAAGCTCTTCAAAAAGCAACATTATTAAATGTGGATTGTTTTGTTCCCATTTTCGGATTCTTAGTAGAAGTGAGAATACTTGATTTTGGCATGAGTCAGTGTGGATAAAATACATGTGATTAAATAGTTCAGTCATTAAGCTTAAGGGGCATTGGGATACCATTTGTTGAATAAATGCAAAGAGAGTACAAAATTGTACCCTGAGGCCCAACAGGAGTGTGTCACTGAGCCAGGGAGCTGTTTTTGTGCCATGATTCCCAGGGAATATTTTATTTACCCTATAGCAGTGTCTTCAAAAATTTTTGAGTGAGACTTTTAGTACTAAAAAGATTTTTAAAGAATGATCCAGTACCCCTGCCCCACATACAAACACACATATCCTCACATATGTGTGTTTGTGGGTATATATAACTAAGACAAATGTTATAAAACAAACCCACCCTCTTTATACATAAAGTACTCCAACAATTTTCTGTACTGTATTTTTTCCCTTCTCTCTGTCTTTTTTCCATGGCTGGTCAGGACCCTTTGATGGATTGCTGTTGCCCAGGAAGTAGTCATGAGATTTCAAAATACCTCAGAGCAGGTTAAGCCTATTAGGGAACTCTGGGAGACTAATTGCAACCTCCAGAAGTTTTCCTTCAAAAACCCAGGTAAGGTAACCCAGAGAAGAGATGCCTCCAATCTGACTGCAGCCCAATTTCAGAAGCTCAAGTATCAGGCCAGGTGGTACTGTGTCTTTTTAGAAGCATCTCCTCATTGGAACAACATTGTTGAGGGACAGCCCAGGGACTGGGCAATGGAATCTGAGATCAGTGATAAATGCAAACCCAAGCACTCCACCTTATTTGATATCTGTACCAGTACTCACCTCTAAAAGCATTGATGCAATCAATATGAAGCCTTCTCTCTGCCTGAAAAATAAGCAAAAAGGCTTATTCATTGAAGACTTCTCTTTTTAGTGTTGTGGGTTGGCAGGGAAAAGGGATGGGAGAGGAGAAAAGGCCAATGAAGAAGTTGCCCGAATAATTATTCTGACTGAGAATTCCTGGGATTCTGTAGCTCTCCTTGTTAGCCCAGACGTGAGAAAGGAAGCAGTCAGTAAAATCTCATCATTTTGAAATTTTTATAACATAATTCTCTTCATCTTTCATCTTCTTCCCAGTAACCTGAAACAAGATTTACTCATACTAAAATCCATGAGTGTCAGGGTAGGTGTTTTCGTCATCAGCCTCTTGATTCTCCTGGGGATGAACCCTGATGCCTCCCAGAATCTAGGAGGTAGGAAAGAGGGAGCGATCCTTCTGCCTGGGAGGCCAGAGGGGCCTGTACCTGTCATTCCTGGAACACTAGTGGAGAAGTTGGGATGATCATCTTACAGTTGTCTAATGCCTGTATCTGAAATGCTCTCTGCAGCTCTCTACAGATCCTTTACTCATTTGCTCAGTTGTTCTTCAGAGAACTTCCCTGTACACTTGGATTTCCTAGACGTAAAGGTAAAAGAAAGACATTGTTACTCTTATACATGCACCAGTATGGAGGTGCACAGAAAAGCTGTTAAAACAGTACACATGCGTCCATCAAACGAGGATAAAAATGGTTTTCCAGGTCTACTAGAAACTGAACTTTTATTCCCATGAAAATTAGTAAGACTGTGGTGGCTCTTAGAATAGAATGGACAATAACATTGAGGAAATGGCCTCATAAAATACATTTTAAGATGTGTTTCTTTTTATTTTTATTTATTTTTATTTTTTTATTATTATTTTTTTCTTCTTAATTTTATTTTGCCAATATACAATGTGGGTGATTATTGTGGCCCATTACCGAAACCTCCCTCCCACCTCTCTCTCCCACCTTCCTCCCAGCTATACAATGTGGGTGATTATTGTGGCCCATTACCGAAACCTCCCTCCCACCTCCCTCTCCCACCTTCCTCAACAGAGGGTTTCCTGTGCCAGAGGGAGCACCAGCACGGAGATCTCTGGATTCTCAGCAAGGCGCCCCTATTCATGCCTACTCTTGATTCCACCAAGTATGAAAGGGTCGTGTTAAGTATTGTGCTCTGCTGAGCAACTCACACAATGTACATTCTCTGGGAGCCAAATGGATACCTCATGGAGAACTGGGGAATGGGACCCTGTCAGGATGCTGAGGGACCATTCCAGAAGTCGCTGCTTCACTGTGCTAAATGGTAGCCTAGGGCCCAGCAGAGATTTCACACTGCTTCCTAAACTGCGTGCTGAACACCCAGGGAGCAGCTTAGGTGAGAAGCTGCTTCATTAAACAGAGAAGGCTCAGTTTGAAATATTAAGGCAATATCTTTCCTGTTTTGAATGGGCTGCATGTTTCTAAATGCTTTAGAGCTTTTCAGTCATCCACATAATATCACCATGAAGGACTAGAGGGAGGTATTTCTATCTCATCTTAGAAAAAGCAGATAGCTGCAAATGACTTTTTATCCAACAGAAGTCAAAGAATGAAATTGAGGTCTCTTGAATGCCCCCTTTGCTCAGCTTCCCAGATTTGCCACCAACTTGCCAACTGCACCAACCCTTGGCTCCAGTCACCCTGGAGTAGTTCCTGTCCACTGTACCACACCCTATGATGCTTCCTTACTTCCTTGCCTTGTTATTCAGACCATTATCCCTTCCTCCAATTTATTTGTGGAAATCTTGCCAACCCTTTAAGGCTCAAGTCAAATCTCACTTCCTCATTGAAAATTTTCATGAGCAATCCCACTTGGAAATTCACCTTCCCTCTGACGCTGTTATATTCAGTTGAAATTCATATTTCACTTCCTCTTCATGTGGTCATGTTTTATCTCCTCAACTAGAGGGACAGCTTCTTAAAGGCAATGACTAACTCTGAGATGTTTCTTTAAGGGCAGCTTCTTAAAGACCAGTATGAACTAAAATGCCTTCTCTTTGTCATCACCAGGCACCTAGCAGAGAGCTTTGCTTAGGGTAGCCTCCCAGTGGATACATGTCAACTCTTTACAAAGTTAATATTTCATGGCAATTCACAAACTCTGGATCCAGAGGGGAGCTTATGTGTAGGGAGCTCAGACATAGTTAACACTCAGATGCTATTAGATGGCCCTGCCTTCCTGAATTGTGCTTACTGTTCACAAGAAGTGGTTCCACTCTGGGTATTATCTTCCTAGGGGGTTGGTCAAGCCAGCCAAAAGGCAGAGGAATGTCTGAACGAGCAGATTAATGGGCAATCACAGGGGAGGATGGGGATCCCCATTCAAGATCCTGGAAAGTGCCTGTCCATAGTGTGATGAAAAGAACTGGATTTGGGGCCAGAGGGTGAGAGTGGCTCCACATGCCTCCTACCTCCTGCTGCTGGAGGCCTGAAGAACAATGAGAAGTCGGAGAGGCAGTGGCACGTGGGCGGCAGCTGACTCCAGCTGACTGAAAATAGGCCATTTGTCCTGTCCAATGCTAATGTGTCCAGGGGCCTCCACAGTTGGGGCTGTAAAGCAGGGCAGGGAGGTGGTTGCATTTATGTATGCATATGTGTGTAAGATGAAGTCCTCTTTCTTTGCCTTTTAATCAGCTTTCTCTACTCGATAAATTACCAACAAGAATAGCCTATGATCTCACCAGTTTTTCTTGCTGGCAAAGACATAAGTGCTCTGGCTTTGTCAGCCTGGCGAAAAACAGAATACTTGGATTCAAATTCTAGAGCTAGGTGGGGCTCCTCCAGATATTTCTCAACCCAAGGAAAAAAGATGATCAGAAGAATTAACAGCTCAAATGCCAACATAATAAATTATAAGGGTAGAACTGAATATTCTAATTACCTGTATTTTTTTTTCTCAAAAGATATTGCTTTACTAAATATGCATTCACATATTCACAGGGCTTAGAAATCTCTGAGCTATACCAAGATTTCTACTGAGGTGATATTTGCAGCACCACTATCATTGTTGATATAACCCATTTGAACTAGGCAGGTGAGAATCTGCTGAAGAGAATGGGAGCCTCTCTTCCCAGACAGGTGTTCCTATCTCTGAAACAAAGCTGGTGATCGTGACCCAAACAGCCAATTATCTGCTGGCTGCATTTATACAAATCACTGATCCCTGTCATTGGTCTGGAAGTTGAGAGGTGGCTCATGTGTACTGGGCTATAAAGTGTGGAATTGTGCTACAGAGTCAGAGAGGGATGGTTTAAAATTGCTTCCCAGAGCTTTGAGGCAGCCAGTGCTACTCCCAGGGTCTCCACAGCAGTGGCTGTTTAGCTTTTCCTTAAAAACAAACAAACAAACAAACAAAACCTCATAGAGGGTTTTAGAAATATCCCCATGTTCTACTTTTAAAATCACCCTCAATATTTTTCTTAAAATAAAGACAGCATTTTCAGGGTCTCCACAGCAGTGGCTGTTTAGCTTTTCCTTAAAAACAAACAAACAAACAAACAAACAAAACCTCATAGAGGGTTTTAGAAATATCCCCATGTTCTACTTTTAAAATCACCCTCAATATTTTTCTGAAAATAAAGACAGCATTTTTTTTTTCTTTTAACAGAGTCGACTCTTCCACTAAATACTGTGTGCTATTCTCTGATGTTCCTTCAGGAAAAGCTATAAGTTGGAGGACAGGAGAAATGTCTGGTTTGTTCCATCTTCTATTGTTCTTCATGCTTTGAACTCAAGGTTGCTACTTGGAGGGGGTTGGGGGGATGCAGAAATGAATAAGAAGACATGGGCTCAGACTTTAAGAAGCTTATATTTTAGTATGGGAGATAACAAAAGCATATATATATAACTGCAATTCAAAGTAGAAAAATTTAAACAATATAAAAGGCACTGAGGAGGAACTCATAATTTCCTCATTGAGCCCTCAGCTGAGGCTTTGGGGAAGAGGTAACATTTTAGCTTAAGTTTGAAGAATTGATAAGATATGAACATCCAGCCATCCAAGGGCAATCATTTCAGGCAAAGACATTATTGAAGTTTCTTATTAGCTTTTGCCATTATAGAACTCAGTTTTAGAAGTCTGAAGCTATATCTTCTTCATAATTTTTCTATCAAATATTCTTGCATTTAAACCTCAGTTTCAGATACTCAGCCTAGATCATTCTCAAGAGAGCACGGATACAGGATCCCCATTCCTCTCCACAAAATACAAGCGTGGGCTATAGAAAGAACATACTCTTAACCTTTGGTGAAATAACGATCTTTAATGCCAGAACATCATCTGGTTCATAGAAATACTCAATACAGGATGATATTACCTACTTCTCAGTATGGACAGGTGCATTCCTAGGGGCTTAGAATCTATTATCTCCTTCAACCCCACAATGATAGAAGTGAGAACTTCAAGGTAGATTTCTATTTTTATTCTCATTTTACAAGTGAGAAAACTGAGACACAGTTTTAAGTCAGTCATTAAGTGTTTGAGCCAGGATTTGAACCCAAGGAGTCTGACTGGAGAGTTTATGTACATAAAAACTATTTTGGACAGATTCTTCTCAGTATACAAACAATTCTTATGGATTTATTTTAGTTATCAAAATAGAATTATTTTACCTATCAATTTTTTATAGGGCAACTATTATCTTCTAGGTACTATGTTCCAAGTCGAGAAAACTAAGAAGTGATAATCTCCCCTTAAACAGTCTATCTAAAACCTTGAAAAGGGAAGCCATCATTTAAAATAAGGTCAATTGCTAGTAAAGAGAGGAGTAGAATTAAAGTCTTTGAACCTTTATCTTTTAAGGCATATATCAGAATGAAATAATGCAAGATATTGCAAAAGAAATAGCTCCAAATCTCAGTGGCTTACCAAAATAAAATTTATTTTTCTCTCAAGAATCCAGATAACACAAAAGGATGTTCCTATTTGGGCAGCTCCCCAAAGCGGTATTAAAGGACTGAGATTCTCTTCATCCTGTGTTTCTGCCATCTCCTCAAGCTCATCCCAGAGGGTCTGTCCTTTCCAGTCAGCTAGAAGATGTAGAATTGTACGTGGGAGGATTTTATGGGCCAGTGTAGGAAGTGGCTATGTCACATATACTCACATTCCATTGACTAGAACTCAATCATGTGGCCACACCCGGATGCAATGGAGACCTGGAAATGTACAGCCCTGGAAGTAGCAGAGATGGGTTTGATGATTAGATGCAGGGCTCTATGACATATCCCTACTCCATCAATTGAATTTCCAGATGATGCCATTATGGTTAAGATATATGTAACTTTTAAAATCCAAGAACACTATAAAAATAGTCCACTACATATGGAGAGAGAATAAGATAAGTGGAGGGAGGATCCCCCGCTGCCTTCCTTTCTTTCTTGCCACTCTGTAGAGAACTGGCAGTATATAAGGGACAGAAAGGAGATTCACTTAGCAGAGCTCCAGTTCTTTATTTCTTTGAGCCTAGTAACTGGAAATTGACTACTGTGCAAAAAGATGAGTAAAAATTTAGTTGTTTGTGCATAATTCCATCTGCTTTCAGCTATTCCAAAACTTTATGCTATGTGTGTGTGTGTGTGTGTGTGTGTGTGTGTGTGTGTGTGTAATCAAAGGTATGGATGGGGAGGATGAAAAGAGGATTATCATTTATTGAATATTACTGTGCAGAAGTTACTGTTCCAGGTCCTTTGCATGTTATTTCTTTTAGTTCTTTTGAGGTATCATTATTATGCCCATTCAACAGCTAGGGCTTATGGAGTTTAAGTAACAAGCACGATGTACAATCTCATAAACGGCAGAGCCAGGATTCAAACCTGTTATGTCTAACCCCCAAACTTTTATTCATCCTTCAAGTGATTAAATTTACTCAGTCTGAGCAGGTAATAAAGATAATTCGATAGGGAAAATAACTAAAAAACTTCTTAGTTTATAAAAGTGAAGTATCCAGGTAGTTTCTACCACTCTTTAACTCTAGACAGACAATAAATATTTATGATGCAAAATCATCTGGAAGTAAAGAGATCACAGTAACCCTGTCTCAAGAGGCATTTCACTGCAGACTGTTTTCATTAATTCTATCAACATTTATTGAGTGTGTTATATGCTAGCTAGTCATTTCCAGACTGTACAATATCCTCACTGTAAGCCACGATTTCACCCTCAAACAGGTCCCCTCCACAAAGACAGTTTCAGGTGTTTCTCTCAAGAGTGGATGTGCTGTTGTAATTGCCATTTTGTTTGCCTATAACCTTCCTTCTATGAGTTTATGGATTGCATGCTTTGCTCATGACCATGCCAGCACTTGGTCTCCTTCCTGACACATGGGTGTTCAGAAAATGCAATTTGTAATAAATGAGTAGAAGAATGGATAAAGGGATATATTTCAGGAAAATTTAATCAGTAAGAACAAAGGTGTCAAGGCATAAAGTATTGCAGTGAAATCAAGGAACTAGCAGAAATTCAGTAAGTGAAGTCTGAGGGGAGGGGTGCGGTAAGACAAGATGGGAGCCACTTCAGGGTGAAGTGTGGGCTTAATTCAAATAAATATACCACTGGAAGAAGGAGTTTGTTGTGTGCCTGACTTGATTGAAGGTAATGATTGAAGTACTAACTTACTTGAAGGTAATGACCACTTAAGAGAAACTTTTTATTTCATTATTGAAGCATAGACCCACTCTAGTTTTAATCAGAGGTCATGGTTAAAGGCCAGGAGACAGCTTTATTTTGTGGGCTTAGATAAAGGAGAATTATTTGAAATTTTAAAATCCTTCCAGAAAAGAATTCCAGTGAATTTGCTAACCATTTGGGAGTAAATTAAGACTCTGTCATAAAGGTAAATACTCATAGTCAGTTATAAATATAATATATGATTGTTTAGCTCTTCACTATTGGTATTGCCTGGAGCACTGTTGGGTAAACACTAGAGGAATATTTTTGAGTGTGTTTCCTGGTCAGATACAAATCAGAGTTTACATATGATGGGGATTGCGGAAGGAGGCAGGAAGAAAATCAAGTTAATGGTGATAGGTTAGGAGGTCAGGTACTGGGCTGGAATTCAGGATTAAGGGAATTGAGCTACCCTCAGAATTCTGGGAAAAACAAGCAACTTATTCCAGGGGGGTTTCTAAGACTTCACCCATGAGACCAAACTTAGGTTGAGTGAAGGGCAGGAAAGTGCACTGTACTCAGAGTCAGAAAAACTTGTTCTGGATTTGTCTCTGCCCCAAACTAAAGATGACAGCTTTGTCAAGTCATTTAAACTCT
Organism: Galeopterus variegatus; assembly: GCF_000696425.1. Classification (NCBI taxonomy): domain Eukaryota; kingdom Metazoa; phylum Chordata; class Mammalia; order Dermoptera; family Cynocephalidae; genus Galeopterus; species Galeopterus variegatus. The sequence continues at coordinate 109,820 of NW_007727054.1, forward strand.
CTGAGCCTCAGTTTCTCAATTTCTTCTTCTGAAAAATAAAGATTTGAAATAAGACTATTAGACCTGCTAATCTGGGAAATCCTTTCTGGCCTTAAAAGCTGTGAAGATTTCAGAGCAAGCAGTTTAATTTTTATCACTTAGCTCACAATACATTTTTTAGAATGACAGCATTACAGGCCAATGAATCCTACCATTACTGTCAAGAACACTAGAACTGGAACCTAAAAGAAGAGCAGTCCCTAGAATTACTAGGCTAGTTTCCTCGGTGTTGTCCATTGGGTTGACTCAAGATAGATGGTCTTCAGTGTTCTACCAAATTCCAGGCTGATGCCAGTAGGAGGCAAGATTAGAAGAAGCAGCTGTGGGTTGGGTACAATGCCAGCAGAAATGGATTAAGGAGGGTATGCAATATATACCAGCTGTATTAATTTTCTGTGGCTGCTGTAACAACTGAACCACAAACTTAATGGTTTAGATAATATAAATTTATTATCCTACAGCTCTGGGAGTTAGAAGTCCAAAATAGGTCTCAATGGGCTAAAGTCAAGATGCTGGTAGAGTGCATGCCTTTTCTGGAGCTCTAGGGGAGAATCCATTTCCTTACCTTTTCTAGCTTCTATAGGTCACCCGCACTCCTTGGCTCATTGCCCACTTCCTTCATCTTCACAGCCTGCCCTATTGCAACTCTCTGAACATTCTTTTGTAGTCACATCTCCCTCTTCCACTTTTAGGTGCCCTTGTGATCACATTGAGCCCAATCAGATAATCCAGAAAACATCTCTCTATTTTAAAGGTCAGCCGATTAGCAACCTTAATTCCATCTGCAACCTTAATTTACCATAGCCACATAAACTAACTTATTCATGGGTTCCAGGGATTAGGACATAAACATCTCTGAGAGCCTTTAATGCTTACCACTCTGGTCAGATGAATCTAGGGCAACATAAATATCTGTTGCTACATCCTAGCTTGGTGTGCTCCAGGGCCACGATCAGTCTCTACTATAATGTTTGTATGACATAAAAAACATAAAATAAAAACTGCTCTTGGGGGTCAGAAACAGTTTGAATTCTTGGGTAAATTATTTAATATTTATATATATGAAAATGGGGATAATAGTACATATGTTGTGAGATTGCCATGAGGATAAAATGTTTGATAAATTGAATCTAGTTTTCTCATATTTTTTTCTCTAACAATTATTAAAAATATAGTGATTATTGATGGTTTCTTTGCATTTTGTCTTTATTTATCTTGTTCACTTGTTTTTGTTATTCGAGAATAATAGTTGAATAATCTGCTTCAAGTCTTGACAATTTTATACTGATCATTAGGAAGCCATATCAAGGTTTGCTTTTTTGATTCACATGGGAAAAGAACAAGTTCTTAGTCATCCTTCTTAGGAAGAGCACATACTCCAAGTTTATAATCCATCACAGTTTTTCAAAGAACATAGAGATTTATTGGTTCAAGCAAGACCTAAAAGAAAGTTTACATATGAAGCTTGACTAAGACTAAAATAATCACATTCTTGGCAAGAAACGGTTATGTTGTACTAAAAGTCAATTTTTCCACCCAAAGCCAGAACTGACTTCCATGACCGGCACTAATTCCAGACCTGGAAGAAGGATGGTGAATCTCTCAGCATCTTTTGTCTGTTCGGCATGCCCATCCAGGAGATCTAAGGACTTCTGTCATACTGTTCAGCTCTTTTATGATGAAGGGAATTGTCATTTACAGAACTGAACACCACCAAGAACTTTTCCAACTCCCACTCTCAGCCTTCTTGATGCTATCATAACATGAATGGCTCTTGTTTGGTCAGTCAGCTAACAAGTTTTGTCTTTATGATTGAAAAAACAAACAAACAAAAAACAGCCAATTTTCTTCATGTCTTTACTTAGATGACCGAACTAGTTGCTATTGCTACATCGACCAGGACAAGGTGTCTTAGGCTGTCAGTGATGCAACCTCTTGTTGTGACTGCCAGGTCACAACTACCAAATCAGAAGAACATAGGGTAGTTGAATCAAGGCCTAGAACAGGTAGTATGGTGAGGGAGAAGGTGAATGAGAATACAGGGCCGAATTGCACATCACGTCTCTGGAAGACATTTTGTCTGTGACTGCCCGTGTTGAATCTTCTATGCCTCACTGCTTTGGCTGCCTCAAAGCTTCCTTGCTTGCAAGTTGCTGTCTGTTAGTTATAGCATTATGTTGACATGTCTTTTACACCTTCCAAAAGTAATAAAAACTAATCATCCATTTTCCTGCTAACGCTTAACTTAGTTCCCTTTTTCCGTTGCACTGGATGACATGAACTAACTGAAAGAAAAATGAGATTGCTTTAGTCAGAACCATGAACAAGTTTTCCTACCTCAATAATGTATTTTTTTTATTATGCTACTTACTTGTATTAAATCTACAAGTCAATAAATATATTAAAAACCTACTAAGTGCAACATATGATACAAGGGGCCATGTAAAGTTGTGAAGAGATCTAAGACAGAACTTTACCTTTAGGGAAATTGCAAAACTCTTTTATCATGTTTTTAATATGGAAGACATTTTTAGGAACTGGCTTTAGAAAGATACATGATTAGGAACTTCAGATTTGAGGTCAGACCAAGCTGAACCATGGCCAATGTTACTGTAGCTTAAAGAAAAAGAAATTTTTAAATTTTTATTTAATTCTAATGCCTATAAAACTCAGGGATGTTGGAAATTTTTGTCACATACGTTATGTGTGTAGAGCATATTTGGATGGAATGCTATCAATATGCACAGAGAACTTAATTTAAAAGAACATAATTGGATATATGGTTAAAGATTTGTTTATGGAATTTCTAAAGGGGAAGATAAGGGTGAATTTTGTCTGTTTATCAAAGAGATCTGGACAGCTGGGGAGTTGCCATAAAGGAAATATTTTATTTATTGCTCAACAAAAATAGGTTACACATATGAAAATAATTTTAGGTAAATCAAATATGAGAACAGTCCTTTGGGGAGACTTCCCAAATCCTTGTTGACAACCAAAGTACCTGGCAGGACCTCTAAGGCAAAAATACTAAAATAGAGGAAATTTCACACTCTATATTAGGAGACTTTCTCCTTCTTACTCCTGTTCTTTATCTCTTGACCTCTACCAATTTTAGAATGGATCCTAATCTTGTTTAACTAACCAGAGATCCTAATCCTGTTTAAGTGGGAAGGAAAAAAGATGGACAACTCTTTCATACAGCACTAGGGAAAATAGAACAATGATTCTCAGGAATTCATCTTAAGGAATTGTTCCAGAAAGTGCCCATAACCATGGGGTACCTGACCATCCTTGAAGATGTTTCAGTGCTGAGACTCCTTTAGGCACCCCACAATAAAGATCATACTCTTACTATACACTTATCTGCCTGGCCATGGACCCTGGAGTACCAACTTAAGTGATTCATGAGATAAGAGAGAAAAGACACCAAATTTGAATTATTTTTCCTCTATACTATATTCTGTGGTAATAGCCCTTACTACTGGTGAAAGATATTTTGATAATTTTATAATATTAATCTAATCATGGAATCTTACTATGGGAAGGAACTAAGCTGCCATTTAGTTGTTCACTAAAGACCACAAGAAGCCTGTCATACTCTGTTCTTCTCTTTGGTTAAATCTATGATTATGCAGTCAAGCTGTAGACCTCCATAGTCAGTTACAGCTCAGTGTGGACTCCTTACAAAACTGCCTCTCCAGAAATAACTTAGAATTTCTTCAGCTGATGATTTATTTTCAGGTCATTTTATTTAGTTTCAAGGGCCACATTTATATGTAAATATTTTCTTTCTAGATGTCCAATTTCCTTTGAAATTCGATCTCATTATACTGAATTCCAAATTCCTTGATTCTCTCAAAAACATAAAAAAGGAAAAAAATTTCAAGTCAAGCTTTTAGTAGATGCTAGATACTGTCTCTTGTTCTTTTAGTAATTCAGATGTTGCTTACATGCGTGCCTCGAAGATGACTCTTGTCTCATTGGACCCTCTGTTACTTTAACAAAATATGCCACTTCTGTTGGCTTTGATTTGGTCCATATACTTACTTTTCTGGACTACTCTGTATCAGAATATATCCTCATGTACCTATCTGGAATCATGATCCAATATGGCAAGAAAAATCCATATCCTAGCCAAACTGAGTTTCTCCATCTGTGTTCCACATGCACTAAACTCTGAGGTCACATTGATATGAGTGGATAAGCGAACCACTACACCAGAGAAAATTAGGAAATATTACATCTATTCACATACTTTTACTTGACCCCTACATTTATCTATCCTTGGGAGATTATCCATTTGGTGAGATTTGTTTTATTGATATGAGTGGATAAGCGAACCACTACACCAGAGAAAATTAGGAAATATTACATCTATTGACATACTTTTACTTGACCCCTACATTTATCCATCCTTGGGAGATTATCCATTTGGTGAGATTTGTTTAGCTTGTTCTCTCATAGTTTACCTGATGATACACACAGCAGTATGACCTGTTGAGAACACATGGAGACATGCAAGTATTGGTCGTTGAGAAATAATAATCATTCTGCTTCTTATAGTAACTAGCCAGCATAATCCCTTTACTTCCCCAATTTTGTAATAAAATGTTCTTAGTTTGATTTACTGCTGGGGATGTGATGAAAAAATGGGAATTGAGAGGTAATGTTTGTATACCCCCCAAAACCTTTAATTTTGGGAATTCTTAACTGCCCAATATTTTTGCTATAAATACTTAGACCAGTATAAATCATACCTGTGCCCATGTAAGACAGTATGGCTGGACAGACCCAGTTGGGGCAAAGTCAAACTTTCTTTATTTGGATTGATTTACTCAAAACCGGTGTTTTTCTTTGCCCAGTTTTATTGGTTTTTATTTCTCCTCCAGAAACCAGTTGTCATGCAGGAGGCTCTGTTCTCTGATTATTCACAAAATTTTCCAAACCAAACTTTTACCCCCTGTAAGACTTTAACAGATTTCATTGTTAAGTGCAAAGTCATTGCTTTGTGAGTTACTAATACCAATTTGTCTTTCTTTCTTTCTTTCTTTTTTCCCCCTTTACTGAACAATAAAAGGAACAGTTAGATGTTTAACAACCAAGACATAAATAAGAAAAACAGCTCGAAAGCAGAACACTGTGTGGCTGTTAAACGATCAGCTCCTTTCAGATCCTCTATAAGGATTAAGAACTAAATGAATCTTTTCACATATTGTTACTTGGACACAAGGCACAGAATCAACTTCATTCTTCTCCTTTGAACCAAAACGACAGTCATACTGGGAAGCCCCCCACCATCCCCTGAGTCAATTAAAGATCCTGTTACTGGAGTTATTTTAAATGGGTGTGTATAAAGCGCTAGAGGACAGATTGTAGGATATAATCCTCAAGTGACAGAGGGGAATGTACTAAAAGTCCCCCAGGAGATCACCCATCTTGATTTTTGTGAGACACATGGTAGCAGAGATGGACAAACCAATTTGAATGAGATAAGAAAAGCCCAGCTTTTTCTACCCTTCCCCTAAATCCTCAGCCACCTCACAAGCTGAACCTTTCAAATACACTTAGTGCTGAGGCAATTTGACATGGGTGGTAGATTAACACACCCACACTATACAAACAGGGCTAGCACCACCCTTATTGATGCCGTGTTCACAGAATCAGCTGCTACACAATAGGCCAAAAGCCAGCTTGGAAAGACCAGAATTGTATCTTTGACTCTGTCTTTATTTTAAGGCTCAACTAGGACTCTAGGAGAAGAAAGTTACTTGGCCGTACAGCAGTCTTCATACTGGAATTAGCAAGTGACATTTAGAAGCCCACAGATTTCTTATAACCATCTGAGTTTCTGGCTTCTCTTGGAGAATCAGTGGATCTGGCAACATCAGGCCTCTCTGGCCGCAGCGAGAGCTGAGTGAGGCCTGCTCCCTCCCCCCACTGGCAGGCACCCCTGCCCGGTGGCCTCAGGGCACCCAGTCCATAAGGTCTTCTCCTCCACTGGTGAGTGGACCCTGCCTAGCCTCCCGGGGCTGTGACTCGTTGACACTGACACCTGCTCTGCTCAACAAGAGGAGATCGTGACACAGCTGCTGTCATCCAGGAGGGGCCTGGATGGGGCCTCATGACACCTTTTGTGTGTGTGTGTGTGTGTGTGTGTGTGTGTATTTGTTGTTAAAGAAGGGGTAAGAAATCAACTTCCAAGTATGCTTATATTTTTATTTGCTAAATTGTGGTGGTATTCAAGGGTCATTAGTGGGAAGGAAAAAAGAAGAGATTGTAAGAAATCAGAATTCACCCAAATCCAGATATAAAAGCAGAAACATTGCAGGTTTTTCTAATTTCTACATATCCTCTTTATATTATCATTTATAACCATCATTTATAACCCTGGTACCTTTGCTCTGCTAGTTCTATCATAAAACTTACAGGAATAAACAAAGAGAAACCGATCTCCACAAGCACACAATCATGTTTTTTTTTAGTCTCAGTGTGTGTAGTCCTTCCTAGCCATATGCTGCAGGAAGGGAAGAATCCCCACAGCTTCTGCTGGTAAGGAGACCGCAAGGATAAAAGCAGAGGAGAGTGAAGTATGCATATGGTGGAACAAGCTTTCTTACTCTCTTTTTTAACCCCCTATAAATGCAGTGGAATTAGAAAATAATGTGAAAATAAGTTTCAAATGGGTTAATAGATGGACATGAGCACTTTCCCTAAGGTTTCATATACTCTAAGCCCAAACAGCACTAAAGGTCAACTGCCCACTCTGAAGTGACCCATCCACTGGACTTCATCTTTTCTATCTAACAGCTCTTATTTCCTGCATATCCCCTCCCCAGTTTCATACCAAAATAAGTCAGTGGGCAAATACACTTGGGTTATTATTGTAGGATGTGAAAAATGAAAAGTGAGAATATTTTGTCTTTTGTTCCCCATTCAGATTTTATTACTTACTTTGGCTAGTTTTAGCCCTATTCATTTTTTTTGTTTTGTTTTGATTTTGAAAATGTCGTCTTAAATTTTGTGTGGAATGACATTTAATTTGCTCAGATTTGCCACAAAATATGTTGCTCTTTTCATGATATTGTCAAACTTTTTATTACAATAGAGAATACTTATGACACATTGAGACAAAAAACATCACAGTTGAGAAAAGTAAAAACATATGAAGTTGTCAGAATAGTAAATGCTGAATGTGAATATCGACAATGTTTTATACTTGGTCATTCAAGTGCAGTTAGATAAAGAAGCTCTATCCAGGAAGTATCTTCTGAAGACACAGAGATTAAGTTTTGGTCAGGGTATTGGTATATCTATTTCATGCAAAACCTAGATTTCGTGACAGCAGAGATTTTTCCAGGAATTCGTGAAAATTTTTTGGAGATGACAAAACTCAAATCCAAAGAAAGAGTTGATAATCTGGAACCAATATACGTACTGAAGTCACATAAGTCTTTTCAAAACATGGTGTGAAGCTACCATAAATTTTTTTTTAGCCTTTCATGTGTATATAAGGGGAAGTGGTTTAAGCAATCCGTGATGGAACTATTTTGTTCTACCTATCTGCATTAACACCTGCTGTTGGAGCATACTTCTCAAAGTTCCCAAGCGCTGCCTAATATCTCCTCCTACCATTTATTGATTTCTTGGAAGAACCTTTAATTTCTTAGAATACTACTCATTCAGCACATTCTCTGCCTTTCCTTTTTTTTTTCATATTACTTATAACATACATGCACATGAACATCTTGTTGGAAATAATTATGCACTTTCCTATAGCTTCCAGCCAATTATAAATATCTTCTGAGGTACGGAAAAGAGGGACAAGGAGATAATTATTTTGAAAGCTTCTCATAAACTGTATATTAGCTTTTAAATTGCTTAATAGCAATAACATTAGAATTTTTGTTGTAAAATATGCTCAGAGATGCTTTTGACTATCTGTCTCTTTGAACGGATGAGCAATAAGGAACTTATAAATCATGCATACCAGTGCACTCGTTTGCTAAAGTGAACCCTAAATATGTATTCCAACTGATTATATATCCATTTATATAGCTGCGTAGAAGAATATTCTTGTATCTTTAAGGTAATCATTCTGATGGTCTTAAATGTTGAATATAAGTGAGGCTCGAAAAAAGGTAGATTTTCTGTAAAGTACATATCATTCATTTCCTGTCCTTTCTATGTATTTATTAATAAATGATTATAATCTCCCCTTGTAGATTTATAAGATAGTTGGGTTGTTTTTACACCCCATGCCATTAAATTACCTCGTTTACACAATCTGCCAACGTGCCTAGCACAGTGGCCTGGAGCAGAATTGATGCTAAGTCAAGTTTGTTTGATTATGTTTCATTTTCTCTCCTTCTTTGTTTACTCTTAAAATCTGATGGAAAATTGGGGGAGCTGAAAGATCCATCCTCCATCTGAACTCAAGGGGTCTCCTTTCCATGTTTAAGAGCTCCTGGTAAATGGATCTTTGAAATCCCACAGTACAAAGTATGATAGTACACCTTCCTGATTGTAGTCTTTATTCTCTGCCTCTTTTTATTATGAAAAGAGGTGCTGGGTAACCACCTTTACTAAGACAGCAGTGAAGTTTTTGAAATGGTTTTCTGCTTGGTGAATGGAATAATACATAAACTTTTTTTAAGTACTAAAAAATAATAATAATAGACCAAAAAAAGAAAAAACCCACCAAACCCCAAAATACTAAAGTTCTGCTTGTTTTCTGTTTTCCTCAATTCTAATTCCATTGACTTAACTTCAGTGCAAAGAACTACCCTCCTACCTTGGACAGTCAATCATGCCACATGGAGCAGGAGCCCTCAAGCTGGGGATATTGGATACAGTGAAGAAAATACTATAAACTGTAAATCAAAGATGATGTCTAGTTTATGAGAATTTTGCCTGAAGACACATTTTTATTCCCCAAAGTCTCTTCGCTAAAGCATTTATTATGGATCCTAATTCCTCTTGCAAACTTAGTTAATACTCATGGACATCTTTTGCATACAGAGCAGGGCACATGCTGTCAAAACTGATGTGTCTGTCTGGTAAGTGCAGAGAGAAGTGGAGTTGATTACAGGGAGGAAGGTGGACAGCTGATTGGTAAGCACTGCTTAAACAAAGTGCAACAGAATTGTCCGTTCTGTGAGCCTCTCTTGATATCTCATGTCTTAGGACCATCTCCTTAGAACACCCAGCTAGAAAGTTCACACTTCAACAAATAGTATTTCCTATGTTCTCCAAAAGATAAATTTATGACCAGTTTTGAAATAATTAGAAAACATTTGCTCTCTTCATATCAGGTTTATTCAAGCCAGTGTTTGTTTAATTCATATTTCTAAACTTTTCTGGCTTGGTTTCACTTGAAAGTCAGCATTCTTGGCCTCCTGCTCTTGTCTCAGCATGTTTAAGTTGAGACAGTGCTCTTTCTGGTTTCTTTAAAAGCTCTTGCCAAGTCACTGAACGTGTGTCTTTTGTTCATCTTCTGGGAGTCCCTAGTAAGTAAATGTCCTGATCCTCCCAGTTAGTAAAAAATACAGGTCTCAGCATGTTTAAGTTGAGACAGTGCTCTTTCTGGTTTCTTTAAAAGCTCTTGCCAAGTTACTGAACATGTGTCTTTTGTTCATCTTCTGGGAGTCCCTAGTAAGTAAATGTCCTGATCCTCCCAGTTAGTAAAAAATACAATTCTCCTTTCTTTACATGTGAACTGCATTATTTCTATTTACAAAGGCATCTTATATGGGTGCCTTCCCAGTGATTGGAAAAATCAGGCCACTCAGACTTCTAAAAATGTCCTTGATCTTTCTTCATCCCCAGCTTCATATCGAAACATGATTGACTAGCCCTTAAGTCCACTCTCCAGGTTTTCCAACCTTTATATGATTACATGTCACCTCTTGTTACAACAGAATTCTGTGTACAGGTATTTCCACATCCTCAGTTTTGGTCCACTAGTTTGAAGCACAATCTAATACATCCAAATTCTGAACTCATGGAGGCATATGATTAGCTCCTTGAGAGTTTCTTGAAATAAATTTTGACTGGCATGGAGAAAAATGTGTTCTCCTTTAGAATGTGTAATATTTTTCCAGCTCCCAGGAAGGTGTATTTTTATCCATTTAAATGTACCCACCAGGTAAACAGTTCTGGAACCCAAACTACCAAGCCTCACTTCCACTCACCACCTCTCACTATACTTAATGTTTGCTTTGTTCATTTGGTAGTCACCATAGGCTGCCATTTTATTACAAATTTGTGTTTTTTTCCTCTCTTTTGGATCATATCCCTATTACATTCAAAACGTCTGAAAGTGCCAGGAATTCTCCCTCTTACATTAGCTCTTTGAATTCCCAGTGCAGATTTGATTACCCCAAGACTACCTGGCACTCAGTATTACCTATGTGCATGTGATTGTGCTGCTGATAAGCAGACCTGGCATGAAGCTCCGGCCTAACATGATGGAAGTCAGGGAGAAAAAACTGTCTGCTGACTTGTTGTAAACAGTCCCTTAGGAATTTTATCCTGGAGATGACTCATTCAGGAAGAGAAACCACTCCCAGCTTCAGGCATAGACTTCTACTGCCTTTCTCAAGCCTGAACTCCTTGAGCTGAAATACCAGGAAGGGTCCAGGACTCTGCTCAGAAGGGCACTCCAAATTTTCAGTAGAAGCCACTGAAGAAGTGATGTGATATTTGCTTGGGCTATTTTAGAGTGTTAAAATAGAAAGCCCAAAGTCATAGGCTGAGGGATGCATAGAGTTTGCAGAGTCAATTCAGTTTCTTCAGTGTTCCAGAGTGTCTTTCACTGCTGTTCTACTGCAGGAAAGATGTGGGTTTCGGAGCTCTGTCTTTTCACTTCCCCATTCTGTGCTTTTGCTCCCTTTAATGGTGCTCCTCTCAGGTTCCCTGTGTCCATATGCTTTCTTTTTCTCTCTCATTCTATTTTTCTCCTTCCAAATCCAAAAATTTTCATTTAAATATTAGCTATTAATTTATGCTAAAGGATAAGTGACTGAAAACAGCTGTGTGTGGGGAGAACTCAGCTGCTTATATAATATTTAAAAATATGAAAAAAGATTAAAATTGTTATTGTGAATTCCAGGAATTAACATAGTGGGACATAATTAGGCAGAAAGAGTCTTTAACAAAGACTCTCAACATTACACAATAGGCAATAACCTACCCCACCTACACAGTTTCTGCATGAGAGGACTGTACCTTTATGGCATTTCCTTATGACGACTGCCCCCTGCCCAGCCCTCACCTTCAAAAGGATGACAAATCTGGAAAAATATATGATTGTCTGAGAATCAGAGGCTTAAGTTATTCTTCCCAGTGCTTATCTCTTTCTAACATACTATATATTACATTTCTGCTGTATCATTTGTTCATCTCCTTCATCAGAATATAAGGTCTATGGGGACAAGAATTTTTGTTTTGTTACATGCTGTACCCAAGTTCTTAGAATAGTTACTAGCATCTAGTATGTGCTCAATAATAATTACTTGAATGAATGAGTGAAGGATCGAGAATCTAAACAGATCTGTCTAACTCCTCTCTGCCAGGTTTTGCTTGACTTTGGTGGAAATGGAAAGAGTTAATAATTGTATTTAGACATGTCCTCTTTCACTTCCTAATTCTTGCCACTTTTTCTCCACATCTTAGGTACATTCCTTCTATCCCATAATCTATAATCATTTGATTCCTCTTTGATAGAAGTTTATCACAAAATGCTTGAACTTTGGTAAACTTCCTAGCAGACTCAGACATCTGAAATAACAGTATTTTCTTTTTTTTTTAAAGAGCCAATAACCTTAGTAGCCTTTGCTGGGTCTTGATTTCCCAATGCTAAGATCTTCCTTTCTAAAACTTTACGTTGTCTACTATCACCCCTAATTTACCTGATGGAGAACCTGCCAAGTGCTATGTGACAGGGCTAGACAGTGATACAATCTCCTTGAGTGCCTTTCACCCACCATCCTGCTTCCTTCCCACAGAGCCTCATCTTGACCCCCATCTCCCCTCTTATCCTTCTGTTTTTATTGCCCAGGTGCAGCCTGTCTCCAACGTGTGTCAAAACAACTTTGATTCCATTAGCAGACATTTCAGAAGTATATTAGTTAAATGTGTTTGGTATACATGGGCAAAACAGCCAACTAACATGATTTAAAAATTTCAACCAGTGCCTTTGATTCCATTAGCAGACATTTCAGAAGTATATTAGTTAAATGTGTTTGGTATACATGGGAAAAACAGCCAACTAACATGATTTAAAAATTTCAACCAGTGGTGCAAGTATTCATATTAGCATAATGGTAAAAGCTATCAGTTGAGAATTGCAAGCCCGGAAAAACTAAGAAGGAAAGCCTCACCCCAAAGCACCGTTTTTAACATTCGGAATCTCACAAAATCGCCAGTGTTGCACTTTAGGAATTTACTTCAGTCTAAGCTATGGGAAGAGAATGGGAAATGCTGGACAGACTAACATTTCCTACTTGGGAAGTTACTCATCGCTAATTAGGGTCATGTTTTATTAGCAACAAAAGTGGAAATCAACAGAGCAAGGGCATTTTTTATCGCTGTCTTTTTTCTGGGTAGCTCACTGCTCAGTTAATAACTATCACACTGTGCTGATAACTTTGAAGACCTCTGCAAGTACCAAGTAGTGATTAAGGAGGGAAAAGTGAGAGCTGAAACAATGCCAGAGTTTTAGCATAATATCTGTGCGTGCCCTTGTGAATCCCAGATAAAAATAAGTTTCTAAATATTTTCTGAAATGAAATACCATCTTCAGCATAAGTTGTGAGAACTTAGTGCAGTAGCAGCAAAGGGGATTTAACACATTTCAAAAGGTAAAAGGAGCATGCATTGTTTGAAATTATCAGGTTTAAAAGGGGTGAATTGGAGATCTCTGAACATATAGATATCAATTTCCTTTTCTGAGAAATATATCCTGGCTTAACCACTTCCTATAAATTTTTAACTTTTTACATTTCTGACTTTACTGCATAGAATCCTATATGATTCTGCCCCTGCTTGTAAATTGCATGTCAATTGTTGGTTGTGCTTATGTCTCATTTCCTTTATTATGTTATGAACTAAGCAGCAGCATGTTTTCTCCTCACCCTGTGCCTCTCAGCACGTCCAGGGCTTGAGCTGTGCATGGTGTGCAGTCAGAAATGCCTATTCAATGAACTTCTTGTCTATGTTGATCCTATTAACCAGATAATTGCCTAATCTCCACTTGGCTTTGTGCTCTATAGGCACAACATAACAGGTGAAGTGAATAAAAGCCCTCTTCAAGCAAATACTCTCATGAATGGGGTCTTTTTTTGAGAGGGCATGGTCGCCTGGACCTCTGGAAGACAATGTTCATCTCACACCAATGAGCAGATTAGATCCAGAGCAAAGTTGACTCAGACAATCAGATTTAATATAAACACAAACAAACCTTTACAGAAGAGAAGTCGGGGGAAGGCTGCATACCCAATAAGACTTTCTCTTTCTATTTCTACTTTTCTCTGAGCAAATATCTGAACCACAGACATTCCAATTGCCATCAACACTGTTTACTTGGGCTGAGGCAAAACTCACTAAGTTTGATTACAAGTTACAGAGCAACATATATGGTGAAGGAAAACAGTGGTATGAATGCAAAAAAAAAAAAAAAATAGAGAGAGAGAGAGAAAGAAAAGAAAAGAAAAGAAAAATGCTAGCACAGACACAGAAAATATTCAAGTTGCTAAACAATTGGGCAAAATCACAAGTTTGTATATAATAAGCCACTTCTCAATAGATCCTTTGCAGTCAAGGCTTTGAGTTAATCAGGTACAGTTGAGTAAACAGCATTTCATGAGATATTCTGCTATTACTGAGGGTCAAGAATGTTCACTCAAAGTTACTTCCAGCAGCTACCTATATGTCTTATATCCCAACCCATGATACATAAAAATACAAATATGTGACATATCATAATATTTTCATATTGGGTAACTACAGAGAATATTTTGGCAAGGGTGCTTAATCTAAAATGCTCAATTTTAATCAGTTTGAACTATGGTCTGTCTTTCAGTGAACTGAAAGCCACCAATCAATTTTCCTTTATCTTTTTTTCTGTTTTTCTTACCCAAGGCAATGCCTTTTGTAAAAGGGTATTTATTTTTAATGGATTTTTTAATGAATTTTTCAGTCAAGCTATTAATAATGCCATTAATTATAGGCAGCTTGTATTAAAGTGCACGCTGGCCTCTTAATCCTGACCCCCAGCTATTGGCTTGCAGCTAAGCCAGCCTGGTGCTTGGCAGAGAAGGGCAGGCCTCCACCAGTGGCTGCTAGGAAACAGGATGGGAAAGGCAGAACCGAGGGATAAGAGGGGTGGGGGCAGAATGAATGTTTCGTCTCTTCTTTGCCAGAGGGCCTGAAGTTTAAAGCCAGATGATGTGTGAGTGGGGTGGGATAATCCCGCGGATACCATGCAAGCACTTAGGAAGGACTTCCCACTGGAAGGGCTTTGCTCTGCCTTCAAGGCCTGGCTGGTTTGATAACCCCACAGGAGCCCGGCGCTCCCTTACCTGAGGCAGTTATGTGCGACTGCCTCTGCTTCAATCTGCTTAAATCGACCAGACAGAAGCCTCAGCCACATAATGGATTCCAATCCCCAGCTTTTTTTCCTTCACCACCCCAGCTTCCCGATGTTAGGAAAAAATGTTTAATTACCATTGCTTTCAAGATAGTTAAATGTTCCAGGATTTCATCGTTTAATGAAAATACTGCTGTGAGTTTATGGGGATGAGTGTGTTTCATATTTTTAAGAACATTCACAGGTAGTGCAAGTAAACTATTAGGTTTCGGTGAGTAACCAGCAAGGTTTTGGGTGTTTGGGTGTCTTTTGTTGATTGTTATGGTTGACATGGTGAGTTCCATTTGAAAGAAGGAAGCCAGTTCAATCTGAAGTTGATGGCGAAAAAAGGCTTCAAGAGACAACAGCAGCCTGGACTGGAGAAAGGAAATATCAACAATAACAGCTAGAAAATAGCAAAAGTAGATATACAAGGCTGAATAATTTTTTTCTCATTATAATGAGGCAAAAAGTCAGGAAAATAGGAACTCATGGGTCTTCCTGACAGCAACTTATTTTGTCTCTCAAAAGGGAGTGGTTGCATGTAATTGATATGAGGGAAACTATTGTTTCTAATAACAAATTCTTTCTAATCAAAATAAATAATAATCCTAGTGGCATTAGTCTATGAAGGACAATGCTATAGCTATTTTCTGGTGTAATGATTTCGACATAAACCAAGGTGAAACCTCACTTTTAATTATACTCAAAATAATTCTGAGTGCAATTCTCCAGAGAAATGAGGAAATTTTAAGTAGTTTATTTCATATTAGATTGCAATAAATATTTACATTACATATAGAAATGGGAGGGTTGCAGGGGGAGTTGATTTCAAAACCAACTGATTTATTAATGACACTTTAAACATTTTTTTAGCCATAAACATTATTGGTTTCTCATCTGTGTAAAAGGATTTCTGCTATTAAAAATAGAACAATATGGTAATTGGTTGTTTTTACTAGCACAAATTGCTAAAGAATCATCACATTTGATTACCTTATTTCTTCATTTAACCAATGTATGTTATATATCTGGCTTGGGTATGGAACTGTGCCAAATTTTGAGGACAGAGTGATGAACAAAATAAAGCATAGTCCTACCCTTGTAGAGCTTAAAGTTAACCAAGCTGCCTTGGTAATGCCAACATCTATCCCCCTCTCCAAAATAGTTTTTCTCCCCACTTATCCATATAGGAAATAATAAATAACTAAGGGTTTAATGGTATACATGTCAAAGACTACCACCAAGACAGTTTTCAAAGTGTTCCTGAAGAAATACTGGAGAGCCCAGTATCAAAGACATGGAAAATAACCTGTTTCCTTCATTACGTCTACCTTTGATCAGTCTAGAATATTTTCGGTAAGGCTGATTATGTGTCTTTATTAATCTCAGACAACTCTCTCTGATAATATCTATATAGAGTTATCATATGGAAGAGTTTTATGGGAAATTAATTTACTATCACTAGGCACTGGGCTCCAAGATCTTTCTGTTGCATCAGTTTTAGAGGACACCCTTGTAAAAAAATATGAAGAAATTTCCTTTCCAGTTCATCATTATTTTGCTTATGTTCATGTTCCTTTAAGCTCTTAATGGTCAAGACATACCCTGGACAGAGTAAGGACAAATGTTCTTCATATGCTCCAAGTAGGAGCATATTTTTCTGGTATATGAGAGAATTTGTCTTATGATTTCAGAAGACAAGCAGGGTTCCTTTGTTTATTACCGATATGTTTGACTCCCCTGACTCCCCTCTAAACTCTTAAGTTATTGAGAGCAAAATCTGCAATGAGAGAATTTGTCTTATGATTTCAGAAGACAAGCAGGGTTCCTTTGTTTATTACCGATATATTTGACTCCCCTGACTCCCCTCTAAACTCTTAAGTTATTGAGAGCAAAATCTGCATCTTTCTTTCTTCTGGGTCTTCTCAGTCTAGTTCAGTGAAAGACAGAGTTGGCACTCAGGCCATTTGTTGAGCGAATGAAGGAAGAAATAAATAAATTAATTAAATAGTAAAATGAACATAAAGTAAGATGTGTAGTAACTTTATTTTTATTCTCAAGGAGTTCATTCCCATTGTATTGTTATTGTGCATTTGATCTTTATATCCCTTATTTTGACCCCCAATTTAACAACTGATACAACCTGGATAAACCAGAATGTGTGATTTAACCTCAGCAATCTGTTTTCTCATCTTTAAATTGGGAATAAAAATCCCTGCTTCACAGAGTAATATAATTTAATGACTCCCAAATCCCTATAAAGGCGCATGAGTGGGAGCTCAGTATATGAAAATAAGCTTATTATTACACTAGTTGCTTCCTGACACTGCATGAATTAAAACCATACCACAGTTACATTCCTTTTTTGAGAGTTTTTTACCCAAGAAAATAACTACGTCCATTCCTGGATTTAATTCCTATGTCTATTACTGCATGTGCTTGATTGAGCTGGAGATTAGATGTCATTGGCCAGTGTATTACTGTAATAGATTATAAATCTTGAAGCCAGTTTCATACAATTAAGAGATGCAAGGGCAAGCAGAATCCTCACTTAAACATTACTTGCAGTCTTCTGCATTTCATAGTGAATATCCACATGCTTAAATAAATACTTGAACTCATTTTTTTAATTTAAGGGGCTTAATGTTACTTATGGGTTATCACAGTTTAAATTCAAAATCAACCTCAATTGGGACAAACTGTTAAAATCACATCTTTCATTCTGCTACTTGGCTGAAGATTATGCGAAGAATCCATGCAATTTTAATTTCATGTGCCCCTGACTTGAAACTCACTACTCTGTACTCATGTTTAATAGCTAGGGCATTCTTCCCAGTAGATTCATAGATTTGTACGTTGTGTCACTAAACAAGTGCTAGAGTGAAATTAGATTGGCGATGACAGACTCAAGATGTTGTAGAGACCCAGATTAAGTGGATGGGCAGTAGAGAGTCTCTTTAGATGTTTCAGTTGAAGTGTCGTCGTCAGTTTTCTTGTTCTGTATTGGCTAAAAATTTTTAAAATTTCCAGAGCAAATGAAACCACACATTATGTTGCACAATTTCCCTAGCTAGTTTCTAGTGTTTGGGTGGTTTTATCACATATCCAAAAGTTCTATCTGTTTTTTCTTCAAATTGTCCCTGCGAAGCTGGACTTCCTATTGCAACCATGGGGGTAACTTCACAGTTACCTCAAAGTTCAAAATTTGATGTAGCTTCATGATCAAGCCAGATCCATTCAGAGCCCTGGAAGGTTATTAGTTCACTTAAACGGTCGTAGCACAGGTCAGGGTGGTGAAACAGAGAGAGAGAGTAGTTCTCTTCTCGAGTATTTATTTTGGGATAAATAGAGGACTCAGAGGCCCAATCTTCCTGATCACAAAAGCTACATTTAGCTAACTGGGCAATGTGTCTCAATGAACGTACATTTTATGGCTCTGTTCATTGCAGCTCTTCAATGTTCTTCTTTCACTTATATCTCCAGCCTTCATAATTTTTATATTTTTATGGACTTCCTATAAAGTTAA
The DNA here is from genome assembly GCF_000696425.1 of Galeopterus variegatus. Lineage (NCBI taxonomy): Eukaryota > Metazoa > Chordata > Mammalia > Dermoptera > Cynocephalidae > Galeopterus > Galeopterus variegatus. The sequence goes on from NW_007727054.1 coordinate 128,014, forward strand.
TTGCAATTTCTAGGAAATTTTTTCTAAAGAAAAGTTTTATAAAAAGAGTGGCATAATCTCTGAATTCAGCTGTTTCATGTGACTGTGTCATCGACCATATTTATAATCCTTCTCCTATGTGTGGGATATTGCAATTTTATATACTGTGGAAGCGATGGCAGAATATACACCCAGCACTTAAATATATTTAAAATAAGTCAGGTATGAGATAAAATAAGTTCTTCTAATATAAGATTGAGAAGAATATAATTTTTTCCCTGGTGAATGCAAGATAAAATACAGATTTTTTTTTATACATCGAGGTTGGAACTGTCAGAAAAGGCCTTACGGAGCTTAATTTTATAACTCTTCTGATCCTTTCCTCTTCCCACACTTATCCCCAGGTGAATAGTGCAAAAAACTTAATTTCTGTCTTAAGAAGAAAGCAGCCTATGTTTATAGATGGCATCCTGTATGAAAGTCATGATACCACTCACAGCCATGATTCATGATTCCTGTTTCCTTGTTCAATGTGCCATGCCACTTTCTGAGAAGAAATGGAAAAGTCCCTTATTTTCATATAGCACCTCATCTACAGTTTACAAAATGCTTTTACGTTCTTGTCTTTGTACTATCCGTATGATAACCTTATGCACTAGAAAGAAAAGGGATTGTTATCCCCACTTTATAGATTAGGAAATTAAGACAGAAAATTCAAGTGATGCCCACTGTATTCATCTATTTTTGCTGCTTATAACAGAATACCTGAAACTAGGTAATTTGTAAAGAAATGAAATTTATTTGTCACAGTATCAGAGGCTGGAAAGTCCAAAGTCCAGTGAGGGCCTTGTTCTTAGGTGGTTACTCTCTAGCAATGCAGGGCGTCATATGGTGAAAATGACAGGAGCTAGAGAGAGCTAAATCCTCCCTCTCTCTCTTTATAAATCCATCATAACTGTGCCTGTGACTACCATTAAACCATCAATGGATTAATTTGTTCTCACAATCTAATCACCTTTTAAAGGACGTACCTTCCAATTACCATAATATTATTTCTCACCCTCTTAACACTGTCACAATGGGAACTAAGTTTCAATGAGTTTGGGGGGACATTGAATCCACAGTACCCACCATTCTACAATTTTAAGTGGCAAAGTTAGGATTCGATCTTAGATCATCTTAGTTCCCACTGAGTGCCACTTTCCATCACTCCAAGCTACACCGTGATTCTTAATGCTGACAGACATTAACTTGACTTCCTATAATGCATAAACAAAGCTGTGATAGAAACTAAGTTGATAAGTTGAATTATATGAGGTCAAAGTTTTATTGCAACCCTAGCATTCTGTGTTTCTGGAGCACTTTTGGATGTTCAGTCTATGCTGAGAACGGCAGAAAGATCCCAGCCAGAACCATCTTTCTCCCTCCTTATAAGCTCTAGAATTACTGCTCACAGGGCTCCTGTTTCCATGTCAGCTAAGAGAGAAAGGAAACATACAGCATCTGCAGTGAATGACTGTAAAATGAAAACTAAATCTATGAACAAATGTAGCTCACTAACAACACAATTCAGTCCATTAAGGAAGGGTAGGAAATTTCCCCACAATGTCTTAGAAAATCAAATAGTTACCTAAGGATTATGAAGGAAAGATGACGAAGTAAAATGAGTTCTTAATGTAGCCGTAGAATTCTTGCATTCTCTAATATCCTTGAATTCAGCTTATTCAGCTCAGTCCCTCACCCAGCTGGTGGTGGGTGGTGAGGGACAGGGGAGGAATGGAGGATGATACAAGCTGTCATACAGTCACCAATTCTGGGTGAAGGAAAATGACTCTTGTTAAAACACAATCAGGGAAAGGGAATTAGACTTTCTGGACTCCTCTTCCTTCCATCTTGCAATTAATTTGTTGGCAGGGCAAAATACTGTGTTGCCAAACTCTCTGTACATTGGTCAATCAGGTCTCTCTCTCTCTGTCTGTGTGTGTCTCTCTCTCTCTCTGTCTTTTAGTAATCGTCAAAGGAAATACATATGCTAGTATGGCAGTGTTGCCAAAATTAATACTCAATTAGTAAATCTATAACTATTTTGAATCCTTGGTCTATTTGTTTTTCTTGTTCATTCTTGCCTTTTCTTTCTGTTTCATCCTAATGACATGTCTTTTAAAAAAATGTTTTTCAAGGGTCTCTGGAAAATAATTTGCTATTGTTCCCAATCCCACTACTTTTCTTTTCCTAGGGAAGTTTTATGTAATGGATGCATTATTGTTTCACATCACTTGCTAGTTATCTGGCTTTGACAGAGCTGGGTTATGGATTCAAGGGAAGGAAAGAGTAAAAGAACAAAAGGAGTCCAATCCGTGCTGGAGATTCTCTGTCTTCCCAGTGGGATTATGCTTTTGTTTGTTCTTCACAGGAATGGTGAATACTGATCAGACTAAATTTAAGACCCACAGGGAAGCTGTATGTACTATAAAATTCTTTGGGTCCTGAACAGGGTAACACACTTTATGATTTCAAAAAGTACTGATGAATCTCACTAAAGACCAGGGGATTTTTCTAAAAAAAAAAAAGCAAAGTAAATACAGAGCCCCAGGGACTAGAGTTCTCTCTCATTTCTCACTTTCTGTTTTCTCTTAACTCTTTATAGCCTCTACTCTTCCAACATTTCTTTAGGGAGATACACAGTCCACAAAAATATATAACAAAAACAAAAATGTCACTAAAAGAGCTTTCAGAGTAAACAACGGCTGTGCTTGTGTACAGTACCTGTTTTATTGGCCCAATTGAACAAATTCCTTTCACATAGCCCTGTGAATAGCAGGAATCAGGACATGGCTCCTGGAATCCAAGACTGCCTTATGAAATGCCAGCAAGAAAAGCAATTGCAACTTTCAGTTCTAGCTAATTTCACTACATGCATATAGACAGGGTGG
>NW_007727054.1:130935-174977 GCF_000696425.1 Galeopterus variegatus
AGTATTCCTAGGTGCCAGTCAGAGTGCCAAGTCCTTTTGTTTTATATATTTCTTACTTAATTCTCAAAATAAACCTGAGGCAATGGTATTGTTATTTTTATATTGACACTCAGAAGGGATAGAGTCATCCAAAATATTCTTTATTCCTCTTTAAAGTCATAGCTGTTAATACTAAAGGAGTGTTTGTTCATCTCTGTTTAGCACAACCTGGAGAAGTAAATGAGAAATTTCTCTCCCTGTCAAGAAGCAGAAGTGGGGGGAGATGGAATGAGTTGCCTCTCGTCTCACAATAACTTAAAAGAGCTGGATTGGAATGTGCAGCCTTCCATTTTTAAGCCATGTCTGAACACCCCAGCACTCAATAGATCAAGATCTAAAGCATATTGCACTGGCACAAAGGAAAGTGGGGCATGGAGTGGGACACAAGTTGTAACCACCATTGTAAGAATGGCATTGGACTATTTTAGATGAAATGCCCCAAATACTACTATAGGTACAGGAAGGGACTATCGGCTGATGAAAATTAGCACAGGATGATACTTCTGGAAACCCTCTTCAAGGCTAATCTAAGGCAGAACAAATCCCTTTGGGATTGCCAGTCCTTAGATCTTAAAGCCATCATACATGTCATTAGCTCATGAGGTGTTAAGTCATTTCAACTTCTGGCCCCCAGTATTCTCTCTGAGAAAATAAAAAAGTTGCATCAGTTTTGATCGCTAAGGTTAGTTCCAGCTAGAAAAAACAAATAAATCTATGATACTCTAACTCACAATGATCTAAACCTGGGAGTTAAATACATATGGCCTTGGGTATTTACTAGCCCTCAGAAGGTAGAATTAAGTCATAAACCTGAAAAGAAGTGACCTAACACAGAACAAAAAGTAGAGACAGTACATGTACCAATGACTGCTAATGCATCTTCTAGAAAAACCACTGCCCCCCAATTATTTTTTTGGTTTTATTAAATTAGAGATTCATTTTTAGTATTACATAGCTTTGGCATTTTTCTGAATACTCTAAAGTCAGAGTTGTCTGGGTGTTGGATATTACAAGAAGGCTGTGAGAAGAGAAAGTTCAGGTATGTGTCTTTTTTCTGAGCATTGCTGAGTAAATCAAAGGCCCAAGAGCATCTCTCTGAACCAGGTAATCAGGAGCTAGTGACGTCCTATCTTTCTGTCTCAGCAGGTGGGATTAAAGAAATGTCTGGATTGTTCCCTGTCTTGTTTCCTTGCATTACTGATATATACCACAGGAAAACTCTGTCTCCACTGACTAGACATGTTGCTGGGCATCTCTGTACTGAGCACAGGGAGGCTGATCAATTAGTCCATTTAACGGGAGCTCTCCAGCCAGCCTCCCTCTGGAAAATAGCTGAGAAATTCTTATATTCCTCTCAATATGTTAATCAGACAACTGGTATCATAGTTCTCTAACTGTGTAATACCAGTCCCCCTTGGCAGATATATTTTATTTGGATAATGATGTGAAATTTAAGATCTACGTTTCAATTGTGCAGAGCCATAGGCAGTTGTCAATTTTAGTGACAGACATAGACCTCGAGCTAAATTCGTGTGCACAAGCAAAAAATTCCAACAAGCGTAGCACAACTCTGGTCCCTTAATAGAAATACATCGTCTCCCATGGAGGGGCAGTATTTTTAAGCTGTTCATTGCATCTCTTGGTACCAGCAAATCATTAATGCTCTCAAATATATATATATATTTTTTAACATGGGCATTGGTGACTTGAGCCGTCAACCAGCCTGACAGGAGATCAGATGGACAGTTTTTTCTCACTGACTTCCATCACGTTAGGTCCAAGCTTCTTCTCAAGAACAGTGCTGAATATACACCATCTTTTATCCCTCTGCAGTTTTTCTCACAATGTTGCCAGCTAATAGGTCCAAACTTCAAGGCGAAAGAAGAGCTCTCAACTGCTGAATTTCTACGACCTTAGGATCTGCATACTGGGGAGAATTCCCACTGCTGATCTTGCTGTTGGCAATTACATTAAAGAAACAGCCAGCAGTGAACCCTGTGGCCTGGGGCATCCGTAATGTGATGTGCAACCTGTCACCTTGAGGTCACTGGTTCAAATCCAACCGTGGCTAATGGGGGTTGAGCAATATCTGGTATTCTAGGTAAGATTACTTTTTAGATTTGTGAAAACACACATCTGATCTTGCAGCAAATATACCAAAATAAACATCACAATTAATCCTAACTCATTCGTATCATTATTTAGCACTTTGTGAGTTTTAACCAGCCAAGTTGAGAAGAAGGAAGAAAAAAAAGAGTCTGCAAAGTGTGGCTTCTCATTTAAACTGATTGCTTTGCCTTGTGGCTTAAAGGTGATAAACGGGGCTCTGTCTAAGCAGAGAGAAAATGTTCCACTTTCCTGAGATGCAAATCAGGGACATCAGCAAAAGGAGCTGGCTGATTTTTTCCTGCTCCATTGGTGGACAGGGAGAAACGCTGTCTTATCTTTGACCTGTTTACACACCTCCGGGTGCTAATTGGTGGTACAGTCATCGGAGTTACAAATGGGAAGACAAGGGATCTGGGGATAGGGAATAGTACCCATCGCACTTTCTCTCTGGACCTTATTTGCTCATCTGTGATATAAAAGGTTTAGGGAAAAAGTCCTTAAGGCTCTTACTATCTCTGTGAATCTGTGATTATCATGCTGAGAGCTCTGGGCTCTAGTATACAGACAGCGTTCCACTTCCTTGGATGGACAAGCTCATCACCTCTCCAGCCCTGCGCATTCGGGTTCTCTGACCTGAGATCCACACATAGGCTTGGGGATCACCAGGACCAGATCTGAAATCTTGACTCTGCTCCTCCCAGCTGTGTGTCCCTCTGCAAGGGTCTTCCTCTTCCTGAGCCCCAGGTTCCTCACCTATAATGGGACAAACAATATTTACCTCTAAGTGTAGCATGGATTAAAGAAGATAAATAAAGAACCTAGCACAGGGTCTGAGACATAGTGCATACACAGTAAATGGTCCACATTCTTCTAGTAATGACCTTTTATCTCCATCCCCCAACAAACATTACAGGATTGGTTATTGCTGAATTACTCACCTAAGGGTTCCTGAATTTTGAACTTATCTTTTTTTCAGATCCATGTAATCAGTAAAAGTGAATTACCTGGTGTGAGCTGTTTATCATCACAACCTCACTACTTCTGAATGAAGAGAGGATGCTGAATCTACTTAATAGGGACTGCAAAGATTAACACAGCAAAACAAAGTGATTTGAATATGCAAATATATTGGGGGGAAATATACTGGGCTGCTGGGGGGAAAATCAACTTTGTGTAGATGATTGCATATGGCTTGACAACTCACAAATATTCATTTCTGGACTCAGATTATTTATCTCCCTCCATCTTGTCTTCTCATATTTCCTTGACTAGATACACCCAAATTGCAAACTACAATGACTCAACAATCTACATTTCATGAAACAAAAGAAAATCTTATGAAAGACAAATAAGCTTTCTCTTGATTACTTATTTTTATGTTTATGTATCTAGAGCAGGTTTTCCCAACCTTGACACTGGGTATACTAGATAAAATTATTTGTCATACATTTTGAGATAAATAAATCTTTGTGGTGGGGGCTGTTTTGTGCATCACAGGCTGTCTAGCAGTATCCTTGGTCTCTACATACCAGATGCCAACAGCACACCCACGGTTGTGACAACCAAAATGTCTCTGGACATTGTCAAATGTCCCATGGGGTGGCAAAATCAGCCCAGCTGAGAACTACTGAGCTAAAGGCTCCCCTCCCATCCCCCAAGCTATCTGGGAAAATAACACCATTGGATGGTAAATAATTGGCATTGTCCCAGGTAGCAAAGGGGCTGCAGTTTGTATTGTTTACCCAGCTTTCAAGTCACCTGCAGCCATTGCTTGCCACTCTCATCTTTTCAAATCCTTTGCAGGGCTATATATATATATATATATGCTGGACTTTAGAAGTACCTTGGGATTTGGAAACAGAAACTGGAGGACTGGTGTTTATTTTTGACAGTTTTTGAGATTCCATGTCTATTGATCTTTGATTTCTTCCAGATGGAATACACAGTAACATACAGCTCAGTTGTTGATTTTTTTTTTTTAAAAAGATCATACAGCAATTACCAGTAAAAATCCAGAAAAAAAAAAATTGGTGTAGCAGAAATCCAGCCACAAAGGAACATCTCTTCAATGAGAGCTAGTAACTCAGAGAAGTAGCATATCAGAGCTGGAGCCATTGAGGAGGAAATCAGAAACATGAAGGATGTCTGCCTCACAATTAGAGCTACGTACCTATCAGAAGTCTAAGGCAATAAATAGATTGAGTGTTCTTCTAAAATTGACTGGAACTTAAATTTTATTATGAGTAAGTACGTCAAGATAATAACCAAAAAGTACTGCAAATATGTGAAGAAAACTATTGCACAACAGCCTCCATAACTTGTGGGGGGGCGTAAAAAAAGTTGACAAATGCCCCAGCCACATGATCTGTGCAAGCATGTGAAACTGGTTAAACTGGACTCAGGAGCTGCCTGGCACTCTGCACTTTCCAAATGCCACAATGTTCTGGACCATGTGTGAGGGAATAAATATAACTGATGTCTTCCAAAGATCCTCGATTGCCAGGTAACTTTGTCAGATCCTTTGGCAGTTTGCCCAAGCCTCTTTATGTGTGTATTGCTACATGTCAGCTACAGAAATATGCTACTGACTTTTTTGTTTGTTTGTTTGTGTGCTATGCACTGAAATAGTACACTCACAGTTGTCTTTCCCAGCTCACAGTTTTCTTAAGAACCAAAGTCAGGAGAGACTGAAGAATAATATATTTGGGAATGTATACCTTTAGATTCCCCCACTTTGCCTGAGCTAGTCTTTGGAGAGAAGGTCGGTAGAATTGGGATGAAGGAGATGAGAAATATGGGCAAGATTCAAAGATTCTCTACCCATTTGTTGAAAGGTCCTTCTGTCCCTCCTCTTCAATTGCCAGTAACTTACTTCTTGCAAGAAAATGAGGAGTTTCGGCATTAACTAAAGAGCAACCTGCTGGTTCCTGTGGTAAGACTATTCTTATTCCTTCTGTCCCTCCTCTTCAATTGCCAGTAACTTACTTCTTGCAAGAAAATGAGGAGTTTCAGCATTAACTAAAGAGCAACCTGCTGGTTCCTGTGGTAAGACTATTCTTATGTGGGAGATTTACTCAGATTTGGAACTAACTGATCAACTGTTCTTCTCCAATGCCCTTGCCTTGCTCCCTATAAGGAGTCTAGAAATACCCATTTTCCCAACCTCCTCCCCATTCCTAACACCACCCAGTGGTAGTGTACACACTTATTATTATATACTTTATTAACTGCTCACTAATAAAAAGTAGGACAAGCTCCTTTTCTGAAGCAAAGGCAGCCATGTTGGGCCTGCAAAGGCAACCCTCAAAGCATGATTGGAGCTCTGCATGTGCAGAGAGAATCTCTGTTGGTGTTTTCAGCTACTTATGGGTTGTAGTCATAGCCAGACTCGTCTCCTTCAAAAACAAAAGAGCAGCAAAACATATACTGTAAATCCTCAAGAATTCTATGAAATGCTTTTTACCTCTGACAATGGTTTTAACAACTCAAAAGGAAGTTTCACCTGGGATTTAAAGGAGGCAAGATGTTTCATCTCAAACTTCCTTTCAATAGATAGGGATAGTAGATACGGCAGCTAGAGAAACTGTATAGGTTGTTTCTGAGTGATCTGTAAAACAAAGTAATGCAATTACTTTTACAGAGTTGTTTTGAGGATAAAATTAGATGGTCTATGAAAGCATTTTGAAAATGTAAAGTCACATTTAAGTATAAGGAGTTATTAACAACAATGATTATTTCTTTAAAGAGTAGCTTAGTGTCTAGTGCATTATTTTGGCAGATCATAGATGTGGAATGACGGTAAGTTGGGTGAAAGTCTATCCACTATTATCTGTCGACCTTGTTAAAGTATGTGGTGATACATTAACTGCGTTTTGCATTTAAGGAGCCTTTACCACCATTATCACCATTAAATGCTTTAGGTTACATGTGTTCCTGGGCTTGTTTTTGTGACAGGAGTAAAAGAAACCATTGAGGAGAGTGCGTGGTATGTGGAATGATCACAAAGCATTGTGCCTGCATTCACATATCAGTTATAAATTTTGCTTGTTTTTTGGCATTTTCCAGTTGACAGTTCTTTATAAACACCATTCCTCACCCTATGGGACTTAATATGGAAGAAAGATAATAATTACATGGACATGAACAGTCCAAGTGCAAATATTAAAGAAACAGGTAAGTAGTTGATTTTTGTGACAGAAGGGTCACATACTTAAAATATATTGGGGTCTGGAACAAGACTGGTATGTAGAATGGGGAAGAAGAAGATAGAAACGGAAAGATAGTTCTTTATTTAACTTCCCAGTGATTTCTCTTTGAAATGTTTTCAATTCAAAACATTTCTTTCTTTGGAGTTAACAGACTCTACATTTTGCTGGCAGTATCTCTTCTTCAAGAGAAAACTTCCAACTTTCAGATAAAAAATTCACAACTTCCATATTTCACTTGTTAAGAAAAAGAGAAAAGAAGCTTGTCCTTTCTGATAATGCTACTTTATGTTATCACTCTAGGCAAGAAGATCTTTATAGAGAATAAATATCTAAACTGCTTAACTAGCTAATTAATATATTTGAGCTCATACTTGTCCCAGGCACAATTATCAATGTGGTTTCGTTCCTTCCTTTTTAAAAGTGGTGTGTATATAAAACACTACTAAAAACAAAGATCTTAATATAGATCCTTAAAAAGAGAGGGAACACTATTTTTACATGAAATTTGTATTAGATGACACTTAAGACAATCCCCATTCTAAAGGGTTTTCTGCATATTTTAATAACTTGGCAGACCAAAAAGCAAAAAGAATGGCTTTTTTGAATAGTGGTTGTCTTGTCCCCAATTCTGTTTCTTTTATAATAGCAGGGTGGTGCTTTTCCTAAGTCTCCGTGAGTACTACTTTATAATAGAGAAAACAAAACACTTTACAAATTTTTTAAAAAGGTAATCAATACTAAATTATAGCTAATAAACACATTCTACATACTTGCAGAGAGAAAATCTGCTAATTTATAGCCAATACATTAAAATGCTAAATATTAATGCGTTTCATTCTGCCTTCACTTAGAAATGGTTGAATCATGAGCCTCATCAAGGATCCATTAAGTTCCTGAGTTAGGCCCCATGGGAAGAGAACAACATAGACCTGTTTCCTGCTCCCTTGGGGCTCAGAAACCAATTTATAAAATAATAATGTGGGCAAAAACTTTACAGACGACAGGAAAAAAAATTGAAATAATCATGCGTGCTTGTCCCATGTGTAAATATTTTTAAAGATAGAGAAGCAGTACCCTACACATAGTAGGCATTCAATGAATATTTCCTGATTATAATTAGAAATTGTTCATAATAGCCAAAAGCTACCATCCTAAAATAGATCCACTACTTGATAGAAAACCTTAAAAGGAATCTGCAAGTAGTCAAAAGCCAAAAACCCCACAGTCAATCTTCTATGCGTGCTTAAAAAGAATTCACATACTGGCAGGGAGAGATGTACATGCCTGTAATTGCTACTCTCATAGAAATGCAAAGTGCAGCACCACAGTTCTATAAAAAAAGGAGGGGGTATGACAATAAGATTAAAAGCAGGGGGTGTTGATCGTTACAACCCAAGAAAAACTTTAGCTCTCCCCTAACAATTACCCCTCCCTCCGAACCTAATGAATATCAGAAACTGATGGTACCTCTCTTGCTGTTTGTTCTTGGATGCAGAATTCTTCATTAAAGTTGAGGGATTAAATATAGTACTTTAGCTAATTAATTATAGTTTGATCGTTTTGACACCTCCAAATGACTCAGCCACATACCTTGAAGCTTTGTCAACTCAATTGCATCTTTATTTTTGTTGCCTTTAACCAACAATGAAGACTAATGCCACTCTTTCTAGTTTTCAATCACCTCTACAGAAGTGCTCCCCTGGCAATGTGCAAGGACAGACCTAATTAATCCCTCATCTGCCCTCCGTGGTGTCTATACATCACAATGGCAGTTGGAACTGCTGCTTGTTTTAAGGCTATTGCTGGAATGAAAAGCTCATCTGTTTTTCAATAATTTTACCACAGGTGGTGATTTGTAATTAGAAAGGGCAGAATCCAAATTTTGATGTGTGCATGTGTGTGCGCGCACGTGCATGCTTGCCTGTGCTTTGTAATTTACAATGGGTGCTTATTGCAAAAGTGAGGAAAGAAATGAAAAGCGGTAACACAGCAGGAGAAAAGCATTAACTTTTGTCATCATGCCAAACAATAGGATTCTAAAAGAACTAATATTTTTGGTTTTGATTTTTGTTTTCTCTTTTTTTTTTAATTAATGTAGTCAGAAATGGGTTAGAGATCAAATCCTTGGAGAAACTTCAGACTCTGTTAGATCCAGGAAACCTTAGGACTCATTGGTGTTCCCTGGAGGGGGTGCATGCTTGCAGTGAGTGTGTGGAAGTAGATCAAGGACAGTCAAGGTGAAAACCTCCTCTTTTGACTCTGATCTTTCTTAGTTCTGTTCTTATTCTGAAGGGAGACATTTGCATTCTTGTCCCATAGCAAGAGGAACTTGCTATAACTGGACAGGTAATTTAGCTTAAGGAGGCAGTCTGGCTAACTTTAGCAAAAGAGCTGGAAGAGAAGACCTGCTTTCAGGTGGGTGAAATGCTTTGATAAAGGCAGCTTAATACTAGGACTCTCACCTTGACCACTCTCTTCCTTCTACTTGGCCTACCGGATTCCATTCAGCATTCTTCAAGATATTGTGCTTACATGAAGCCTTTCTCAACTATTCTAGCTGGACATTCATCTTCTATAGACCATGTGGTTTAAGGTCCTTTCTTTGGCCTGAAAGGTAGATGGCTTGGTACTGTCAATTATCAGTCTGGGCATAAATGTCTTGCTTCCCCAATTAGACTGCAAATCTCTGGAGGGCAAGGATTCCTTCTAATCATAGAATTGGGTAATTTTAAAGACTGGTTTTGATAGAGAGTGGTGAGGTAGACATGGAGAAATAGAGCACTGTCTCAGAAATACTTTGTGTGGACTTTTATTCATTTGGATAGGAAGAAGCTATTTTATACTCCTTGGCATCATGGAGGGATAATGGCACATCATGTTGCAGAAATATGGGATCTTCGTCAAGGATTGGAATGCTCTTTTCGTGTCAAGAGATTTCCCTTAAAAGGAAACCCTTGTCTTGCTCTCTAGGGCTGTCTCTCCATAAGAGACAGCTTACAGAACTACAACAGAGTTGATCAATACCCCACTCCCATTCTGTCATGTCTGTATTCTCTTACACCTGGTAATTGTGGGAAAGAGTTACTGCAAACAACTGGAAGGCATCTGGATCATGTAATATGTTGTCCTTCTATTTAAATAGTCATCTGGATTTTGAGTGTATCAATATCCTCATATTCTTAATTTAACATGTGTGAAGAGTATTATCTGCTATGTTCATCCAGTTGAAAAACGGAATGTAGATACTGTACATGTAAAAAATAGATTAAATCAATTTTTTTAAAGGCTACATTAAAAAAAAATTTGTTGTTTGAGTTTTATAGTTGAGACTTTGGGACTTTTTTCCCTCTAATCACCTTTTATCTCTTAGTTCAAACTGCTTACCCAGGTATGAATGCCTCGTACTATTCTGTATGCAGAGGTTATTTTCAGCCTACATGGATCTTCCTCTTTAATTAGGCTTCTGTCCTCACACCCTGCAGACATGTATTATATATTCCAATTTCTGGACCTTTACACACACCATTCCCTTTACCAGGAACACCTTACTCAATTCTTACCATGTGAAATTTTTATCTTTTTCAATTGAACTATTTCAGTAGGCCATAGTGCCTTCTTTTTCTGACCTCAATCCTATCAGCAAGTATATCATGCCATAAAGCTCTACTCCCAGTACCAGGGCAATAAATCATATTTTGCTGCAAGACATCTCTGCATTTCTATATTTATTGTTATTTTATTCTGGTAGCATCATTTTATACATTAATGCTTAATTTCCCTAATTAAGTTACAAGCATTCCTCTTCTTTTGCTTTTCACAGTGCTTAGCACACAGCAGACACTCAATAAATTTTTCATAATTTGATTTTAAATGAGACATGCAGTATTGCAGTATTGTCATCCATTTCCCGAATCTGTACTTCAACTAAAGAGGAGGAAAAATGTAAGATACTGAATATCTGTACAAAAGAATGAGGAATCTAATCCTTACACCACAGAAACAAGGTAGGTAAAAAAAAAAATTGTACTTTTGCAGAACTGAGAAAATATTTCAGACATAGACCTATACTGAGCTGGAAGTGATCTTAGAGCTAATCTCCTCTAACTCCCTCTTTCAACAAATGAGAAAACTGAAATACTATAAGTAACTTGATTTTATATCTTTTTACAATATACACAGATAAAGTGTCTAATAATATTAGTACAATACACTTCATATTTTTCAAATAATTTTTATATACATTGATTTTTACCCAATTATAGCATTGTAAGACATTTGTTATTATCCTTTTTTTTAACTTAGTAAACTTTTAGAAGGTCACTTGCTCAGTCCACAGCAAAGTCAGGGCTAAGATTTGTAGCCTAGGCCATTTCTCTCTTGGTGGTCTCTTCCATACTTCCAAAAGTTAAATTTATAATGCCAGCCCAGAACTACTCATCTCTGATTATTTGTGTGTGTGTGTGTGTGTGTGTGTGTGTGTTTGTATTTCGATATCTACCTATCACTCCCTTCATATTTCCACTTGGGTGTCTCAACAGCACTTCAAACTTAATATATCCAAAGCAGAACTCATTATGTTTCATTATGTTTTCCAAACAGTCCCATATCTGGTCCTGCTTCAGAGTTCTCTAGGTTGGTGAAGAATGTCTCCATTCATCAAGTTGTGAAAGCTAGCAGTCTGGTACTCACCCTGGGATCTCTCTCACCCATAGTATCAGTTCATCAGCAAGGAGGCCTGGTGATTCCACTGTCTAAATGTCTCTTCATTCTATTCACTCTCTCTATGTAGACCATCTCTCCCCTAGTTCATGCTACTGTTGTTTCTTGCCTCACTATACCCATTTCTTACCTACTCTCTGTAGTTCTACTTTGTCCACCCACCTCCATTTGTTCTTTCACATTAAAATGAGGGTAACCTTTTAAAAATATATAAATTTGATCATTGCACTGACCTGAAAAAACCCAGCAATGGCCTTTTTTTGCTCTGAGCATTAAGACTAAAAACTTTTAGTGATTTTAGATCAATGTCTCTCAAAATTTAATGTGCATACAAATTACCTGGAGATCTTTTTAAAATGCAGATTCTGCTTTGGGAGGTCAGGGTAGGACCTCTGCATTTATAACTAACTGCCTGGTGATGCCAGTGCTAGTGGTATGCAAATGACACTGTGAATAACGGGGACCTAGAAGACCCTTAACAGTCTGGCCTACTACCTTCAGGTGTCCCTCTGTTATCATTTTCCATATTCTAGCCACAGTGTCCTCCTTCCATTCTTTAGAGTTGGCATTTTCCCTCTCAATGCAAGTCCTTCAGTATATTCTTTCCTCTATCCAGAGTTTTTCTTATCTATCACCATTTTCCCCAACCCCAACCCCCATGTACCTGGTTTACTCACATTTATCCCTTGGGGCTTATCTTCAGACAAGATCTGATGACTAACTATACTTTTACTTTATAGCAATTAACAGTTGATATTCATATTTTTACCTTGTGTGATTATTTGGATAATGCAACTTCAGACTCCATGAAGACTGAACTTAGAGTAAAAACCAGGAACTAGGTCCAAGCATCTTTGTTATGTTTCCCTCTCTTGACCCTCAAGAAAGAGTTGGATACTAGAAGATGACATTATTTCATTACTGGATCAAGTGAGATATAATCACCAGATACACAGATGCACAAAGATGGAAAGGAATAGAATTTTCTGCAGTAGCAGCTAAGAGAGAGTAGACCTTGAGGTACCAGAGGCAAAGTTTGAGTCACATATTACTCTTCTGTTTTGCTTACCATTAAATCATGTTTGTAAATGTTCCAATGCTTGGGACATAATAAAACTTCAATAAATATTCTTTGAGTAAGGAAATACATATAAATAACTAATGTATATCTTCTGATGTGGTGTCCTCTCTAAACCAGCACTATGTAATGGAAATAAAATGTAAGTCACAAATGTGAACTACATGTGTAATTTTAAATTTTCTTGAAGCCACATTAAAAAATATAAAAAGAGAGAGTGACAGCAGTAAGATGGTGAAATAGGAGGTCCCCTGCTTGTATCTCCTTGCAGCAACAACCATTTTTCAGCCATCCATGGAAAAATATGCCATTGAGGAAACCTTGGGATTCAGGTAGGAGTCTGTAAAACCTTGGTGGAGCCCAAGAACTAGGAGGGTAGTTTTGAGAGGGCAGACTCACATTCAAGTGTTAGACTCAGTGACTTCCTGGATCCAGGCTTGGAAATAGCCCTATCCCACTGAGGGCTTTCTACAGCCCTGTTTGGCAGTAAACCTGCTACCAAAACCATCCACCAAGGGGCCCAGGAGGAGTCACACACATTAGTGCCTCAGGTGACAGGCCTGCAGACAATGGTCCCAGCTGTAGAACCTTAAACTACCTTATAACTTGGCTTTATCTCCCCATCCCCCACTGTGTTCTGAGATCAGTTCAACTCACACAAGGACCCAGAAGGAGACATACCCATCTGAGCTCTGGGGCAGGCTTTCCAGACTTGGTCTCATGCAGATTCTGAAGGGGCCCTAAATCTCATCTCCAGCCCCTCTTGGGTATGGTCTGGTAGCAGTTCTTGCAGTCAGGGGCCTGGCATGAGAAGCACCAATATTGTTCTCTCTCTGAGACAGGCTTGCTAACCTTGGCTCAACAACAGATCCTAAAACAGCCCTAGACCTTGGCCTTGGACCATCTCAGCTGTACTCTGGGAGCAGTTCTGCTTACCCTGGGACTTGGAGGGAGGCATGACTGTCAGTGCTTCTGTAGACTAAACTGCTTACCTGTGACCCCAAAGACAGGTCTGAAGACCTCAGTCTCAGCTCGGGATTCTGAAGCAGCACCATGACTTGGTTCCAGCTCCTCTCCACTGTAGACCAGGGAGGTACTATTTGGGGACTTAATCAGTGATCCAACAGGTGCCTGCCCAGAAACCTGGAGAAAGACACACCTTTCCACACCCCTGGTAATAGGTCTGCTGTCTACTGACCTTCATCCCAGTGCCAACCTGATGGACCAAGGTTTTGGAGACAGTCTAGTCCACCAGGAACCAGACAAGATACATGTCTACTACAGCCCCTGGTAACAGACCCACCAACTATGTATCCCACCAGGGACCCAGCAGCAGCCATGTGACTCAGCTTCATCCACACTCAACCACAATCCCAGGAGCAATGACATCAACAGGGACCCTGAAAATCAGGAGCAAAACAAAGATGCCCACCCTTACCACTTCTACTTAACATCATACTAGAAATCCTAGCCAGAGCAAGTAGGCAAGAAAAAGAAATGAAAGCATCCAGATCAGAAAAGAAAAAGCTAAATTATCTCTACTTGCAAGATGACATGATCCTATATACAGAAAATCTTAAAGACTCCTTCAAAAATCTATTAGCACTAATAAACAAATTTAGCATAGTAAAGTTGCCAGATACAAAATCAACATATAAAAATCAGTTGCATATGTATATACTAATGATAAACTACTCAAAAAAATCAAGAAAACAATCTTATTTACAATGCCATAAAAAAATCAAAATCTTAGAAATAATTTTAACCAAAGAGGTGAAAGATCTATACACTGAAAATTATGAAACATTGATGAATGAAACTGAAGGTACAAATAAATGGAAAGATATCCAGTATTGATGAATTCGAAGAATTAATATTGTAAAAATATCCATACTACCCAAAGGGATCTACAGATCCAATTCAATCCCTATCAAAATTTCAGTGACATTTTTTCAAAGAAATAGAAAAAACAATCCTAAAATTTGTATGAAACCACAAAAGACCCTGAGTAGCTAAAGCAATCGTGATCAAAAAGAACAATATTGGAGGCATCACACCACATGATCTCAAAATCTATTACAAAGCTATAAAAATTAAAACATATCTACTGGCACAAAAACAGACATGTAGACGACCATGAGGAACAGAACAGAGAGCTCAGAATGAGGCTTTTTTTTTTTTTTTTTTTTTTTGATGGTTGGCTGATAAGGGGATCCAAACACTTGACCTTGGTATTATAACATTGCACTCTAACCAGCTGAGAGCCCAGAAATCAATCCACACATTTATAGTCAACTGATCTTTGACAAAATTACCAAGATCATACAATAGGGAAAAGACAGTCTCTTCAGTAAGTGATTTGTGTAAACCATATATCCACATGCAAAGGAATGAAATTAGACCCTTATCTCACAACATATACAAAAATTAACTAATAATGAATTAAAGACTTAATCCATTAAGACCTAAATCTAAAACTCCTAGAAAAAAACATAGGAAAAAAGCTCCTTGACACTGATCTGGGCAAAGATCTTTTGGATGTTACCCCAAAGCACAGGCAACAAAAGCGGAAATAGACAGATGAAATTCCATTGATATAAAAGGCGTCTGCACAGTCAAGAAAACAACTGAGTAAGAGAAAACCTACAGAATGGGAGAAAATATTTGCACAACATAGATCTGATAAGACTTTAATATTCAAAATCTGTATGGAACTCAAACAACACAAAGGCAAGAAAACAGATAAACCAATTAAAAAATGGGCAAAAGACCTGAATAAACATTTCTTAAAAGAAAACATATGAAAAGGTCAAGATGTATTTGAAAAGGTGCTCAACATCACTAATCATCAGGGAAATGCAAATTTAAGCCACATTGAGATAGCTCCTCACACCTGTAAGAATGGTTTTCATTAAAAAGTCAAAAGATAAGTGTTTTGGATTTTAGCCATCCTAACTGGGGTGAGATGGTATCTCAGTCTAGTTTTGATTTGCATTTCCCAGATGCTGAGTGATGTTGAGCATTTTTTCATATGTCTGTTGGCCATTTGTATATCTTCCTTAGAGAAATGCCTACTTAGCTCTTTTGCCCATTTTTTAATTGGGTTGCTTGTTTTTTTCTTGTAAAGTTGTTTGAGTTCCTTGTATATTCTGGATATTAATCCTTTGTCAGATGTATATTTTGCAAATATTTTCTCCCACTCTGTTGGTTGTCTTTTAACTCTGTCGATTGTTTCTTTTGCTGTGCAGAAGCGTTTTATTCCTCAAACAGTTGCAGATTGATCTACCATATGACCCAGCTATTTCACTGCTGGGAATATATCCAAAGGAATGGAAATCATCAAGTCGAAGGTATACTTGTTTCCCAATGTTCATTGCAGCACTCTTCACAATAGCCAAGAGCTGGAATCAGCCCAAATGTCCATCATCGGATGAGTGGATACGGAAAATGTGGTATATCTACACAATGGAATACTACTCAGCTATAAAAACGAATGAAATACTGCCATTTGCAACAACATGGATGGACCTTGAGAGAATTATATTAAGTGAAACAAGTCAGGCACAGAAAGAGAAATACCACATGTTCTCACTTATTGGTGGGAGATAAAAATAAATAAATAAATTCATACACCCCAAAATAAACCGGGGGTGGGGGGGGGGAGAAGAAGACTTAACAACTACAATTCCTTGAAGTTGACATGACAAGCGAACAGAAAGGAGATTGTTGGGAGGGAGGGGGGAGAGGGAGGAGGGAGGGAGGTTTTGTTAATGGGCCACAATAATCAACCACATTGTATATCGACAAAATAAAATTAAAGGAAAAAAAATGAATTTGGGGGGGACACAAACATTCACACCATAGCACATGCCCAGAAGTGTATATAGTGACAAAAAAAAAAAAAAAAAAAGATAAGTGTTGGTGAGGAAGCAGAGACAAGGGAGCTCTTGAACACTGTCGGTGGGAATGTAAATTAGTACCATCATTACAGAAAAAAGTATGGAGGTTCCTCAAAATATTAAAAATAAACTACCATATAATGCAGCAATTCTACTTCTGTGTTTATATACAAAGGAGAAAAATCAGTATGTCAAAAACATGGCTGCACCCCCATGTTTATTGCAGCATTATTCACAATAGACAAGATATGGAATGAACCTAAGTGTAGATCAACAGAGAAATGGAAACAGAAAATGTGGTGTATATATATGCAATTGAATACTACTCTGCTTTAAAAAAAAGAAATAAATCATGTCATTTGCAACAACATGGATAAACCTGGAGGACATTATGATTAGTGAAACAAGTCAGATACCAGAAGACAAATATGCTTGATCTGTTATATGTGGAATCTACAAAAACTGAACTCATAGAAGCAGAGAGTAGAACGGTGGTTGCCAGGGGTGGGCAGTGGGGATGGAGTGGCAGGGAATGAAGAAATGTTGCTAAAAGGGTACAAAGTTCCAATTAGACAGATGGAATAAGTTCTGGAGATCTATTGTACAGGGTGGTGACTATAGTAAATAACAATGTATTGTATACTTGAAAATTGCTATGGTAGTATATTTTAAAAGTTCTAGTCACAAAAATTAAGTATGTTAGGTGATAAATGTGTAAGTTTGATTTAATCATTCTACAATGTGTGTGTGTGTGTATATATATATATCTCAAAACATCACATTGTGTACCATAAATACTTAACAATTTCCTATTTATCACTTAAAAAACAAAAATGTAAAAAGAATCACATGAAATTAATTTTAATAAACCAAAATATTATCATTTTAACATATAATCAATATTTTACATTCTTTAGTCTTCTCAAACTAAGTTTTCAAAATTCAGTGTGTGTATTATATGTACAGCGCATATCAGTTCAGGTTAGCCACATTTCAAGTACTCAGTAGTCACATGTGGTTAGTGACCACCATATTGGAAAACAGAGTTGTAAATCTGGCTTCTTTCTACATTTCTCAAATGAACATCTGACCTGACACTTTTGGAGAAATGAGTATCTTGCAAAGAAACGCAGCCAACAACTGCAAACCTGCTGCATCCCTCATTCCAGGCTCCTTATAACAAAGCCATTTTTTTGCACATTGGTGTGTAGCCTATGCACAGGCTTTGAGCAACTCTCACTATTGAGAACATTAAAATGGAGCTAGAAGTAGAAACAAAGTGCTTTTATTTCTTTACCAGTATGCCTGAAGGGTAGAAAGTTTTTAAAACATCTTGTACTTGATTTGGAATCTTGAAGAAAGGTGATTGAAGGATTTTTGTTTTTACATCATTTGCACACTCCTAATGAGCCACTGACAATTCCAGGTAACGTATGCAGCCTGTTTTTACTTACATACATTATTAATACTGGCTGATGACAAGGAAAAGCTCCTTAATAAAGCGTTCAAAATAAATTCTTTGTGACTCCTGGGGAAGCCATTCATAAACAAGTTTGTAATTTTGAAATTAATCAAATGCACTCCTTAATCTGTGCTGCATATAGTGAATAATATTGTACATATATGCTAAACATTATATGTCTTCATTTGTAACTCTAGGGATCTTAATTTTACACATAAGATGGTGGCCTACTTATTCATTCTATTCACTTATTCATTCTTTCAACAGACATTTATTGAACATTCTTGTATGCATGGTGCCATGCCCGAGATTGAGGAGACAGTGATTGATAAGGCATGGCACCAGCACTTCACAGTTTAGGGAGTCTAATCTGGCATCATGACCCTTGCATATTAACTACTCAAATAATTTTTTACATGTATTTTAGAGACACTGAAAAGTAAGCTGCTAATCAAATGTAAGAAATGTTTTTGTTAGTCTGTGCAAGTTCCTCATGCCAATAATTTAAGCCAAATGTTCCCTAAACCCCACCCCCTAAATTCCAAGAGAAGGTCACTTTCACGGTTTGTCTACAGGTGTACTGAACAACATTTTCATTAACCATGTGGTAGAATTTCAGCAGCTTTTCCCAGCATCATCTTTTCTCAATCTCTAGACTATTAAAGGAGAGGGGAATGGGAGAGGAGAGATGTCTCATGTATCATCAGAGCTCTACTATGGTTCTATCGCAGGCCTTCACTGAGGCCATCTTGCAATAAATTTTTGAAGCTTAAATGTCCACTCTTCTGTTCACCCAATGGGGGGGGGGGCAAACTAGGACTCTGATGGTACATGATCTGCTGCCAGCCTTGTTTCTTTTTCTTACTTTTTCATTTCTCTTAGTTCTCTGCTGGCTGTCTCTATGCAGAGTTCCTTGCCATCTTTAGTGTGCCTCCAGGTGTCCAAATCTCACCTTTTCTTTGATCAAAAGAAAAACAATCCTAGCTAGTACCTAGCTTTTTTAGAAGGGAGAGTCATGGTAGAAGTGCCAGGACCGCTAGTAATCAGTTCTTTCAGTCTGTTTAGATACGCAGTCTTCCCCTTAGCGGGGCGTATATTTCCTAGGAAAGAAGCTGGACATGGGAGGGCCAGAATCTCTTTGTCCCCCCTCTCTGTCTCTGATACACAGTCTAGCCCATGTTGACAGACACATGCTGAAAAAGAATGAATGATTTTTTTTTCTTATCTATTACCCAACTGCACTCTGAATTCAATCAAGTTCTCCTTCCTTCCCTAAATGGTCTGCCATAGGCATATATTTAAACCCCAATGGTGGACAAGACTCATGTATTTACTTATGGAGCTTCTTGGACCTTGCTTAGACACTTGTTCAAGTGTTTCTGAACATTGTGTGACAGGTGAGAAAACTGTGTCTGCCAAGAGAACCTGAAGGACTTCCAGGAGGTGTCAGCCCTTTCAATAGTAAGAAACTCCGTTATGCTAGACACATACACTCTAAGTGTGTTGGGCATTACTGTCTATAAAGTTTAAATAGTCAGCCTCTAGAATTCCAGCTTTTTATTATTATGGATATTTTAAATTTCAAAATATCCCAAATGAAGAAGAAAATGGAATTTGTGCATGCATCACAATAAGAGTACTCACATAAGTCAATTTTTGTGTGCAAAAATTGTGCATTGGAATGTACAAATTCTACCATTCCATCCCAAGTGGTTGCCTCATTGAGAAAGGAGTGAGCATTAGAATAATAGGGATTTTAATGTAAGTGATCGTTAAGGTAAGTAACAGAACATTGCTCCAATCTTTGAAAACCTAAGTACTTCCTTAGCAGCTAATAAATATTTGTTGTGCATTTATCCAGGCTTCTCTTCATAACCTCTTTGGGATGATGAATAAATTCTTATAGAGATCATGATAACCAGGGTGCATTTTTCCTGAAAAAATAAATGAATAAAGAGAGTATATTACATAAAAGATCTCATACTCCCATTAACTTTCATCATTTTAGAGAAGCTTTCTTATATAAAAATCAATAAGGAAAAATATGATTAAATTTCTAACTTTGCATTCCCAGTACACTTTGGTTTATCAATATATCACCTTTATGACTTTTAGTTTTCTAATAACTTTGTTAAGAATTAGGTAAGTAAATGGGTAATCCACATAAACTCAAGACATTCTCTCAGGAATGTACATGTATAACTATGTATTGGACATCCTTGTGGCCTTCCTAGGATTTGTCTATTGGATCAGCAGCTCTAACAATAAAGAACCGAAAAAGTCAATGGAAAATTTTTATTCTCTAATCCCTTAATTATTATAAAGAAATACTGTCCCTCCCAATATGGCTCTCTGCTTTCTTTAAAAATGGGCAGATATCGACACTCGCTTCATTGATAACAGGGTATTGTTAAACTCTTGGATTTGATGTAAAGGATAATCTTATCTTTGAGTGATTCAGTAGGGGAAACTGAGTGAATCACTGCTATTTAAGCCTTTTCTAAGCTGTTGAGATGGATTTCTTGGAGTGGTATGCTGTGAGAGACAGCACTGAGCATTTTTCTTAAGGTGAGCTCCAATCTTCCCCAAGTAATTTTCATGGAGGATGACATCATCCCCAAACAGTTCAGGGCATTATATGGTACCCTTATAATGTGTAAGTATCTATTCCATCTTTCTAATTTTCACTTTATATCACTTTTCATAGACACTGTGAAAATATACATGATTAAGTACACATCTTTCATTCCTGCACCCCTGGTGGAAGAAAAGAAGCTGAAAAAAAGGATACCAGTATGCGTGCCTCTGGTCACAACTTCTCTTTCAAACTTTGGATTCCTTCCTAAGTTCCAGTTTAATGACCTACGTGGGAGAGTAAACAGCCAAGTGATTTTCTGAACATTTGTGCAAGATCGTCTTAAAGATTCCCTATCAATCCTGTGTTTGTATGCTTTATGCCTTGGAAGGGATTTGGCGGAACCAAAAAAGGCTTATAATCACCTCTGGGTGACTTGGCCAAAAGTCCAGCAGTCTCTCTCATTCCCCCAACTGATTTACTTTGCCATTTATTTTCAGTTCTAGTGTTGGAAATGGTGTGATTGATAAGTTGAAATCCTAACAATCAACTGACCATGGTTTGAGATGGCAGCTGACTGAAGCTGATGTGTGCTGGGCCTGGTGATAGCCGCCATGTGACAGACTTTGTAAGAAGCACAAGTAGGGCCTCAGGTTCTAAGTGTAGGTCTGACCCTTCCAGATGAATGGGAACTGACAGCAGTGATCTCTGCAACATGGAAGGGACTGATGACATGAAAACAGTGACATGTTTGGGATTGAAGCACCGGGTACAGATATGTCACTTATAATGGCCAGAGAAATGACAGGGGACTGGCACTAACTTTACTTGACTTAGTTTAAAGATGTCCTTTGTGCCAAGAGCCAGAGCTCACTAGCAGAGTGTCATATACTGGGAAAACCACTTCCTCCCTGACCATCCCTACCCCAGTTTAATCTGAGCTGTGCCATTAGAACAGTGGTTCTTAACCCTGACTTCACATAAGAATCACCTGAGCATTCATGGCCTGGCCCCAGGAGGTTCTGATTTAAGTGGCCTGGGGTGGGACAGAGGCATTGGTGTGCCTTAAAAGCACCACCAGGTGATTCTGATATACTGCAATGGTTGAGAAACACTGTATTAGATAACTAAAAATGAAAAATAAATGCTCTGAAAAGTGGGCATAATTTTTTTTCCCTGAGGTTTTTATATTTTGTTTTATTTATTTTATTTTGTTATATTTTAAAAAGCATAATTTTCTAATCATAATAATATATTGAACCTGTGTTGCCCAAGGAGCTCTAACCCCCTTTCTGTTTTATTGCCTCATTATTATATTTTTAAATCTTGCTGGCACCTGAAGCTAAGTAAGGTTAAAAGAATTAGCTTGGCTCCCCCACAGCAAGTCATTTGGTTCTGCGTATATGTGTTTCACCACCTTCCTCTCCAATGTCCTATCTCTAAGCTAGAAGTTAATGTACATTGCAAACCCGAGACCAATGACTGTTACCTTGAACATAGTCCAAATTGAACTTTGAGTTTTGAAGGATCTGAGAGGAAAAGGTGCACCAGAACCGTTTATCCAACAATACAGTTGTACTGCCCTTTTCATGTGGAAGCGATGCAGATCTTCAGAGGGCAGAAAAGGCAGGAGCTTTCTCATTCTCATTTAAGCTGAGACACTGTTTTTGCATCTACATATCCTAACTCCGATTTGGGGCTGGGTGGGGGTGGGGTGCATTGAGATTATGATAAAGACCAGAATGAGTTGATTCTCCCTTGCTTCCTATTCGAGACTGAGTCCAGGTGTTAAAACCTTTCTCTCCAAAAGGATCCTAGAGATCGTATTTCCTTAGCCTAACTTGAGAAAGTCGACCTATATCTTGTCCCAAGGTAATTTACATTTCAAACATTACTTTTAATGTAGGCTAAAAATAATGCAGAAAACAGGTTAGAAATATAGATAGATAGATGAGAAAGATATGATAGATGGTAGATAGATTAACAATTTGCTAGGTGATAGATGAAAGCTGATAGAATTTTTTTTGTTTGGGGTGCCCCATGGTATTCCACAATGTAGGTGACCAATTTTTGAGTAGCTCTGAACATATTAGAATACAAATATGAAAACTAATCTTTAAATCTTCCTTCTGTGTGCATTATGGGCTAGGAGAGAAAATTTATGTGCACAGGGTATAGGTGGGTGAAGGGGCTTCAGATCTCAACATTGTAACTATCTCCTTAAGCAACTTGCCCCTTAAAGCAACTTGCCCAATAGTAATTGCCATGAGGGCACAAGAGCATGAAATGAGAGTATGAAAGTGAAATTAGGTGTTAATGTGTTAGGAATTGAAAGAAAATTATAACTCAAAAGTTTTTTTTAAAACCAATTCATTAAACTCAATAACCATAATTTCTGTTTTGTACTTTTTAATTAAAAAAGAAAAAAAAAAGTGAATGGTGGAATAGGCTGTTTATCCCAGGAAGAATGGTCATATCATTTCTTGGCGTGCGGACCAATGATTTGAATTGAGAAGTATGATTGTCATTGAAACATTATTTTCTAAACATAAAAGTATCTCTACTTCAAATATACCTGTGGCATGATGGCAATTAGATATATGTACCTGACTAATTTTTATCTACCAATGAGAGCAGAAAAATATGTAATGTCTCAACAGACCTGAAAACTAAGGCTGATGATAAAAAATTTGTCAATCTTCTGGAAGAATTACCCTTAACCGTAGCATGGGTGGGATGAATCAGAAAATTTTAGTCGCCAACTCATGTTGAAACTTAAACTAGTTAAATTAAAGAAATGGTTAAAAAAAAAAAAAGATCAAATCTCAATAATGTGCTTCTATACTTCTCCCACCTCCAAAATTGTCCTATATCAAACAATTGGGCTGTACCATCAATAAGTTAGCCTGAGGTCGGTTCCAATGATTCAGGTGCTCAGAGGTGTCAGCTTCCTCTTTGAGTTCTCTGTTTTCAACACCATCAGGATCTCTATTGTCGTCCCTCTTTGAGAGACTGTGATGCCTTATATGTGGTGGTCAGGAGTGAAAATCAGTGCATACTCATATCCAGCATCCTAGAATGAGTATCCTGAATTAGATGAGCCGGAGACAGGAAGAACAGTAGGAGAGCTCTAAGACAGCCAGCAAAAGAACAACAGACTATTTTTAAGACGTCCATGAATAGATTAACCTCCCCAGAGTTATAATCTGCACAGTGAAATCACTGAACACAAGCAAAAGACACCAGTAGCCAGATATAGTTTAGAAAAACTTTGCCTTTTCTGGAATAAAAAAAAAAAATCCCAGAACCAGACAAGGGGGAAAAGAAAGCTAATTTTAAAGAAATAAAACTAGGCTGGTCTCAGATTTCTTTTTCAAAATGGAAAAGTTCACAATTTAAAAATATTCAATGTTAATAGTAAAAAGAGATATGAAATTTGTAATGAGTTATGTTGTTAGAAGTGTTTTTTAAAAACATCATTGCTATATTTTGAGGTGACCGTGACTGAGTTACTCAATATTGCTTGAGGGGTGTAAATGGATAGAATTGTTTTGGAAAACAATTTATTTATATGTGTTAAGACTCTTAAAATTTTATATTCTTTGAAGATTATAACTCAATTTAGAGAAAATCTATTCTAATGGTAGAATCAGACAAGAAGGCAAAGACTTGTGTATAAAGACACTCAACTCATGGTTATTAGTTAAAAGAAGTACAAGAACTTAAATGATCAACAATAAATAGATTTGATAAATTAACTATGGTGCTCCTTCATAAGATCATTATACAGTTGTTAAAAATGCTTCCAAATAATATTTTATTAAATTGTGAAAGCACACATAAAATATTAATGAAAATGCAGGATATAAAATATATATATATCTGACAGAACCCTAAATTTTCAAAAAGCAACATGGAATATACACATAATTAATCTGAGACTGATCTATTCTAGTTTTTCAAACATGGAAGTATCTTGGAAGGATCTTAACTAATATCTCTCTGTGGGGTTCTCAAGGGTTATTTCTCTGTGACAGAATCATATGTCATATTTATAGGGTCCAATATATTTAAAATTTCCTGTCATAGGCCTGCACTATCTTATACTGCAAAATAATTATATATATATATTTAAGTAATAAAAATATTCTTCATCAGCTAAATCAATAGCTAGTTTCCTTGCTCTGAGAAGTGAGACATCAAAAGACTTTTAAATAGAGCCATAAATGTCAAATCATCAGTACAGAGAATGAGTCCTCTAGAAAATCAAAAGAGAGACAGCTAGTTGCTCAGGGAAAACGAAATATCTCATAAAACATATTTGAAGTCAGATTCAGAAGACCTTGAATGTCAGACTAAGGAAGATAGACTTTATTCTGATGCAAGCCCTTGAAAAGATTTTTGTTACCCAAATTAATGAATATCCTTTGTTCTCCATTAAAGCTGTTACATTGAAAATGTATATGCATATGTGTATTCATATCTGAGAATGTATGTACACTGAATGTACTCACCTCTTGGCAGGAAATAATGTGTCTGTAAAGAAAAAACAGGAAGAATGGTTAAGGTATTCATTAATTAGAATCCATTTATACTTCCAGAGTCAGCTAAAATCATCCACTTATTTAAACAGATATCTCCTCAGTTTATTACAGTCATTATTACTCACCAGTAAGAGATAACTAGCTTGAATTTCACAAGTAGAGAAAATTCCATAGTCTGATGCTTCTCTTAGGAGTCACGATTAGTCAACTTTTGAGTAAAATTACAGTTCTTAGGAAAGGAAATTAGCATTTATTGAATACCCACTGTATGCAAAACAGTTGGAGGAATTCCTTATATAATCTTATTTACTCTTCACAACAGCCCCACAAGGTTGGTATTTATAATCCTCATTTTATAATAAAAGAATCTGAGAAAGATGTCAAGTAAGCCAAGCAACTGGCCAATGTGAGCCTAAATTTAAACCCAGAACTGTTTTACTCTCACTGTTCAGTATAAGCTGATGGATGATAACTTACCACACTAGAGCACACACATTAACTCATGCATTTTCTAACATTATTGCTGAATTATATATTTTTTGAGAGTGTGTGTATAGATATGCAATATGTGCAAATGTATCTATGTGGGTATAGTGTACATATACAGCTATTACGTGTGATATGTATACATGCATTATAATAAAGCTACACATGTTTTTGTAGCAACTTCCTGAGTACTTCTTGTGCTGTGTTTTTTACATACAAGTGTTACACATAACCGTATGAAAATATGTATTAAGTAATATATAAATATAAGTTATATATAAAGGCATATGCATATATATTTTATACATAAGTTACACAAGAAATATATATACCCTCATCGTAAAATGAGTTCTGACTCTACCTCCAGGATTGCAGCACCAAAGAAAAGAGTTGATGCCTGTCTCTTGAGTGTACAGGCCATGCATCTCTAAAAATGATTTAGCATTCCTCAGGTTTAAATATGGAGGGACCTTCTTTCCCCTTTCTTCTGTCCCTTGTTTTGCAGCACCAAAGAAAAGAGTTGATGCCTGTCTCTTGAGTGTACAGGCCATGCATCTCTAAGAATGATTTAGCATTCCTCAGGTTTAAATATGGAGGGACCTTCTTTCCCCTTTCTTCTGTCCCTTGTTCCTTACTCCCCCAACACCCATCTCCCCCCACATACACACCATGGAAGTCCATAGTTGGAGGGGGAGTGGCAGGGCCCCTTCTGCCCTGACTTTTATTCTATTCTATATACTCATAGATTGCCTCTAAATCTGGTTCCTGCAGTGAAAGGACAATCATCTACTAGTTAAATTCATTCAGCTCTTTATTCAACAAAACGATGTAGCATTTTCATCAGTGAACTAACTGAACAATCGGCCATAGAAAAAATAAAGCATTGACTAGGGCAGAAAAGAGGCCTTCATGGGAGTTTGCAGCTCCACACAAAGGCTGGGGAGGCTGAGCTGTCACTCCTTTTCTTCATCCCAGTACCCCATGCATGGCACCAGCTCTAGCGTGAAGAGAGATTTAAAAGCAACTAAGTACATATAAACATTTCTCATTCATTATCTCGCGTTTCTGCTACTGGGTGACATATCATTAGTCCTAGTGTAAGGCGAGCTTTAAAAACGTAATTACTTAATCATGCAGTTAGCTTCCCATCAATCCTAGCAGCATTTGCTCTTAACTAGCTTTTAAGAACAAAATTAGGAGTAATTTGTAAACAAAAGTAATTGAAGAAAGGCAGATATTGCCAAGGTGTTGACAGCATTAACAGACATTATTGTTTCCCTTAATACCACCACAGTATTGCAGTTAACAATTGGTAGCTGGCAAAAGGCAGAGCTAGGAAATTAGTAGGTGGCAACCCAAGGAAGTGTAGCACCAGGCAAAGTGCTCCTTCCAATTGGCCCTATAGATGTCCAACTCCAACAGGTAGATTGACCCTCTGCTCCTAAATTGATTTGAATTATAATTCAATGACTTGTAGATTTATGGCATGATTTAATATTTTTAGCATAACCATGAAAATTATATTATCCTATTTTTTCTGATTAGATATTGAACCCAAGAATTTTTCCTGAAAAGGTGCAGTCATATTCACATGAGCCAGAGATGTACAGCTTTCATCTGGAAAGATCCACTCAGGCAAGTCTAGGTAGAGACGAAGGAGTGTTGCCTATCCTTATGTCTGGTTACGTGTTACAGGTTCAGTGAACCTATAGTGAACATTACCTCTGGGCCAGATATTGTTCTATGCATTTGAGAAATAGCAGTAAGCAAGAACTGGACTCCATTTCTCAGGAGCTCATGATTTTGCAGAGAGAGAAAAATAAAAACAAAACATAATCAAAAGACTTAAACCAGGTGTGTAATAGCCCCAATAATTAACTTCTAACTCTGCCTGTTGGGGTTGGAAGCTTTAACAGAAATCATGAAGAAATAAAAGGCTTGAAGTACAAACAAGAGTGTGTTAGGTCCAGGAATGAGAATATTACTATTCCCACTTTATAAATGAAGTAACTGAGTCTAAAATGAATCTGATAACTTACCAAAAATCACACACATGATGAATGGCAATGTTGGGATTCAGACCCAGGTGTTTAATATTATTATCACTTTTGTTGTTATGATGGTAACAAGTCCAGCTATATTTCCAGAATCTACTAGAAATCAACAGGAGTCCTGAACCCAGAAACAGAGCATCTACTTTTGCCTCCACCTCTGACACCTTCTACTGTGGGCCTTTAAGCAATTCATGAAACCTCTCTGAGCTTCAGTGTCCCCATCTGTAAAAATTAGTATCTTGGTATTTTTAACTTCAAGCCGTTGCTGTAAAAATCTAATGGAATAATGGAAGTAAAAGTGCTTTGTAATTTTATGTCCAGAAGGTATTACTATTGTATAATTCCATTTATATGAAGTTCAGGAACAGGCAAAATGACCTGTGGTAATAGAAATTAAAATATGGTTGCCTCTGATGTGTTAAGAATTGACCAGAAAAGGGCACAGGGAACTTTCTAGGCTAATAGAAATGTTGTGAATCAGGCCGGCCCAGTGATGCACTCGGTAGAGTGCGGTGCTTGGGAGCGCGGCGGCGCTCCCGCCGAGGGTTCGGATCCCATACAGAGACCGGTCCGCTCACTGGTTGAGCGCGGTGTGGGCGTGACACCGAGGGTTGCGATCTCATTGCCGGTTGCGGTACGGGCGCAACACCGAGGGTTGCGATCCCGTTACCGGTCATGAAAAAAAAAAAAAAAGAAATATTGTGAATCAATTGACAATACTCCTCAAGTTGAGCATTTACAATTTGCACACTTTATTGCATGTAAATGATGCCTCAAAAATTACATTGAAAAATTAGATATGAATATTTGTATTAAGTTTTTTTTCCAGAAACTGAATATCAATTGCTTCATATCAATTGCTACTATCTCAGGAGTGAGTTAAGGTCTGAGGTTCAAAATGAACACTCCGAGGGATTCATCTCATGTACTGTTAGACTTCTGGAGAGAGCACATATCCTGACACCTCTAAATTAATCCAAGATAGATATCACCTGTTCTTTATACCTTTAAAAAACAAAGCATTATCAATCATTATGAACCTCCAGTTTACTGACTCTAGCATATAAACAAAATATATAAACTCTCTGCTCTCTCTCTTTTTCAATGAAGGAAAAAAATGTCAAAACTTAAATTTACCTACCAGAGAATGGGAACAATATCAAGTGTGGTTTGTGTTTAGATATGAGAAAACTTCTGATTTATAGATTTATAGGACAACAGAAATCGTTACCAAAGCAAGTATCATGTATTTTCCCATCATTTTGGTCTGGGTAAATGCTACCTTACTTCATTTTTTAATAACTAAAACCATTTTTGCTGTCTATAGGGTTTTATGATTTGAACGTAAGCACCAGTAAATAAGTATATTTTTCTTGAGTGCTCAGGGCATTTGATCTTCAGAATTATTGGGTCAAGTCTTCATAGGCAAAAGCAAATCAATCAACAAGTTTCCATTGAGCTTCTACTATGAGCACACAACAACAGAGTTAAAAGGCTTAAGATAATTATCCAGCCCCCAAAGTGACTTTTATTGGTTTACATAGATCATTTGGGTAGAAAGAGCCTTTTCTCTTTTAATTATCTGTTAAACGAAATCACTATGTTACCAGAGTGGACTACTTCTTAAAAAGATTAAATAAAAATTACTTGCAACAAGTAAGCACTTTCGGAAATTCTTTTTACAAATCTTCAGAATTTGGGGGACAAATGCATCAGTTAATGTTTTAATGTCAGCAAGATAGGTAAGATCTGAAGAACTTTTCAATCATGAGGACAGCTCACTATTTACCATAAAAACACATGTTTATTTCCTTGTCTTCAAGAGAAGAAAATTAAGTTGACCTGCAGTGGCCAAAGCATAACTATGTGCACCTATGGACCATGGTGAGGTCTGGAGGACAAATACTTGTGGGTCACCTACATGCTGCTCCAAATATTATGAGAAGCTCCGGGCAGCCCCTTGTCAAAATGAAAACTTTTCGCCATTTAGATATCATGGTAAACATCACCTCCATCATCACCATTGTCATCATCATCATTTCTCTCTGATGAGTTAGTGTTACTCCTTTTCTCTCTTGTGTCTCTACAAATACAACACTAATAATATGATTGGAAAGGGTGACAACTGAATTTGCATTGAGGTCTTGGCCCCTTGCCCTACCACTTTTCTCTCCTCCATGACAAAGAGCTTATGATATCGATCAGAGCCCAGTGTCCAGAGTAAGAGGATACACTGGGAGGGGAAAGTAGACATGGTGAAAAATCTGGCCTGAAGAGGAACCTGCTGGAGGACCTGTCTCCCAGCTAACTCTTCTCCATGGTTTTTTCCGGAGATTTGTACCTCTACCTCCAAATCGGAGCCAGATGGAGAGAAATACAAAGCTGGGAAGCTGGTAACCAACTGTGCACTGCTCCATGGCAGAGAAAAGAACACAGGTTTTGGATGCAGAGATACCTGGGTTTAATTCTAAACACTGCTTTTGGGCAAGTCATTTAATAAAATGCTTTGAATAATAATAACACATGCCTTGTATATATTATTTAATCAGTCCTACACTTTGGCCTAGAAACTCTTTCCTGGGATGTTTGAATTGCTGCCTTCTCAGTTCAAATGTCATCTTTGTCACTTCTCCAGAGAAGACTTCCTCCTCCAAGTCACCTTTCATTTTATTTTTTCTTCATATAGCTTTTCCTGTCTAAATTTTTAAAATTCTGTTTATATATTTACTGTCTTCCTTCTTCACAAAATGAAAGCACAAGATAGCAGAGGTCTCATCTGTCTTATATTCCTAGAACGGTGTCATTGTTCAACAACAATTATTCCACAAATAATTGTTTCGAAGAAGGAACTATTATTCCCACTTTACTGATGGGGAAAGTAAGACTAAGGGAAGAGAGAAATCTTGTCCAAGGTCAGTCCCACAGCAGATAAGGGCATAGCTGGATTCCTACATAGACATAGCTGGTCTGTCTCCATAGCCCGCTCCCTGAACACCTGTCTGTGCTCTCCAACTCTCTGTTTTGTCACCTGAGAACATGTGGATACTATTAGGATGTTGGGGTTGTCATGAGGACTAAAAATCATGCATGCAAATCTCCTAACACATACTGTTCAGTCAAAAGATAGTAAACATTCTCTCACTGGGACCCTCATGAACGGAGTGTAAAACTATGTTCTTCCTAGGATGGCATCTACAGCCATTGGTCATACTCTTCCTCCAAACTAGGATGTTCACCTATTTGTGTACTTTGGGCCTAACTTACAGGGAATTAAGTAGGAAGGAAAACAAACGAGCATTTATTATCTACTATGTTTCAGACACATTAACATCCTTAATTTTCTAAATAGTTTTACGAAGTAATCACGTTTAATAGTGAAGGAAATTTAGAGAGGTAAAGTGACATGCATATGGATAACCAGCAAACAGTACAAGTAGGTCTCTGGAATCCACACAGGTCACACATGCTTCCCTCACCAGACTGGATGCTCCTTGAAGATAGAGATCATGCATTTAAGTTGTCTGTGCATCTCTAGGATTTATCACTACACTGCACAGAGAATATATACCTGCACACACCTGTGTATCTCTTAAGTAAGTTTTGGCCAAGTGGATGTTAAGAAGTTCAATGCTTATTCTAATATGTCCTGAGCTCTGAGATAAATCTCATCATTATGAGTATGGGATACAATGCAAAACTCTAGAAAACACATGGAGAGAGTTGCATCAGAACTGAAAATGGATGTACATCTTTCGCTTTTGTCCAGGGAATATATTGTTTAGAGAGCAAAAATACCAGTTTCAAAGGTTTATCCTCCAACTTAAAAGCAAACAATTGCTACGAAACATCCAGGGTCTTAGTACATCTGGGAGACCCATTTAAAATCAATCGATAAGTTAATTTACTAATATTTATTGTGCTAAACCAGGAACTGTGGAGTGTAATGCTAATATTTTATGTTTGTGTGGGATATACATTTATAAATTATTTTCAAATATACTCTACTTTCTTTTTAATAGTCAGTACAACTCTTTGAGTTGAGATTTATTTTCCTTATGTTACAGATGAGGATCCTGAGGTTCAAAAGTTCCTTAGCTTTCACTGGATTGCACAGTTGGGTAGAGTCAGGGCCTGGGCTTGAAGTCATGTTTCAGTTTAATACTTATACTCAGTCATCACCACAGCTGAGAAAAGAGGCTTAAGATACAGGCTCTGAACTCTAAGAGTCTGTGACCTAGTTGTGATGACACTGCAAAGCTTGAGAAATAGAGACTACATGATAAAGAATAACGAATGAAATAGAAAGGAGACAGACTGACGGCAGCAGACACTGAGAGATGAGTACAATCTTCTGGAAAGAATGTGTTTAGGCTGTTCTATTGCCAGAACGTGGGAACTGAGAGGATAATAAATCCAAAATCTTAGTTTGTATGTGCCTTAGATAAGTACTGATATTAAGAATAACTATAATATAATGAAAAGCAAACACTTGTATGGTGGTTTGCTGTTATAGAATACAATAATTTTATTTAGTCAAAGATAAAAGCTGGTTTAGGTAAAAGGATGAATTTAGATTTGAATGGGTTGAGTTTAAGTTAATGCTAGAACATCTAAGTAGATATTGTCAGTTGGGCCTTCTCTCCAAGTGAGAAACCAGAGCTTCTGATTTATAGCTACAACACAGTGATATTTTTGAGGGCAGAAACCATCTTTTAAAAATGTATCCTATTCTCTCATATACTTCTCTTATCCTAGGCTTCTATCTATTTGTTTTGCACATATTGGAACTAAAAAGATAAATGTAAATTGTTTGAATGAATAAATGATTGATTCATGATTTTATCTGTTAACTTACCTGCAATAACAACAGCAACAAAGGTAGTTGAAGCGAAGTGGATGATTCCAAATACCAAAACAAAATAATATACAACGCACTGAGTCTACCCACTCTCCTCTTGTTCTTCTTTCATGGAAAACTATACTCAAACATTCATGCAAACTATTTGTGGCAAGTCAGATCTTCTGACTTTTGTGGAGAGATGAGAGAAACGTAAAGAAGCACTAATACTCTTAAATGCAGCAAAGGACAGTGAGGACAAAACACAATTTTCTCATGTGTAATGTTTTTTGCTTGTTTGTTGCATTTTTGTTTGTTTCTAGAAAAATATCTGCAAGACACTTCCACCCATTCAGAACACCCATATGCCTTTGCAACTTGCATACCCTCCTGATCTCAGAGAATGGCTTTTGTTTAAAAATCACACAATGTAAATGTTATCTGGTATTTAATAAAAAGCTCTGAAATTGCTATATGGTGCCACAGATTCACTGCTGAACATGTCATGAGGCAACATTTTACGGGCGTTGTAAAATCTTTTTACCACACACAGCTGCATTACCCCAAATTAGTCAAATCTGCAGGGCATCTGAAACTCACTCCATAACAGTAATAGGTTTTGCTGCTTAAAAAGTGATTATGATTAATGCACAAAGACAATTATCACTAGACTCAATGGCCAGAATTAAGATATATATATATATATATATGTTACACATATCTGAAATTTGAGCAATCACCACAAAAAAACTAAGTGATTTTCAAAATTTACAGGATCAGGAAATGGGAAGCAGAACTAGGGGAAAAATATTTTAATTTGTCAGTCTATACAAGGGAGATTTTGTTGCCAGTATTTTTACAAATCTCAAAATTTTAGTGTTTTGAATACACACTTTGGGTTAATTCGAGAAATTATGGAAACTATGAATGGGTACAACTGCCCTATGTGTCCATACTAGGAGGAGACAACATGAGGTGTTTGAAAGAAACAAGGAATGGAATCCAACAGACTTAGTCTCTGGTCATATTTCGGCCTTGGGCAATTCCTTTGACTCTCTGGGCCTTACCTTCTTCTGTACAAAGAAAACTTCAGGCCAAGCATTGCTGGGGCCCCTTCTTGCCCTAATCTGCTATGATTTCATATTAGATGATCTAATATAGAAAAAGTTTGCTTTCTATTTTTGTTCTCCTTCTGAAGAAACATGAGAGAAGGCTCAGTAAAAGAGGTGGTATTGTGCTTTGCCTTAAAGCGCTTTATGTGAGAAAAAGTGATTCAGATCATGAAAGACAGAATGCACAGTCTGATAAAAATAACATGGCGGGAAACACAAAGGTGGTTCAAGAAAGGGCTGGAAAGGTACACTGAGACCTGATAATAGAGAAATTTAAAGTTGATAATTTTGACTTTCTTCTGTAAGTGTGGCAAAGAGTTTGTAGGTACTCAGGAAAGTTTGTAGTGTCCTTTT
Source organism: Galeopterus variegatus (assembly GCF_000696425.1). NCBI lineage: Eukaryota > Metazoa > Chordata > Mammalia > Dermoptera > Cynocephalidae > Galeopterus > Galeopterus variegatus. Next base: position 164,412 of record NW_007727054.1, read on the forward strand.
CTATGTGGCCTCACAATTAATTTATGTATTCTAACACTGGCAAGTGAGTGGAAGCGATGCATGCCATTTCAGTCCCTGGTCCATAAAACCCTCCCCTGGTCCTCCCCTGTGTTCTTTTCTCTCGACTGACCAAATGAAGATGGCCCCAAGAGAAAGCCCCAAGTGATGAAGGAATGCTCCCATCAGTGTGGGGTTCTAGATAAATGCATGGAGCAGTGCCACCCTGACAACCCCAAACTACTCAGCACTGTTTTAACAATGCTATGAGGCCATTTCCCACATTACAGATGAGAGAACTGAGAAGTGAGAGGTGAGGTAACTGCCCAAAGTTACACAGCTAATAATTGGAAGAGTTAGGATCCAAACTGATATAGCCTGACTCTCGGCCCAGTCTCTTAAAACCTTTGCCCCATAACTACATGGTCTTTCACTTGTAGGCTTTCTCCACTAGGTTAGGAATTCCTGAACAGAGAAGCCATGTCTTAGGTTTCCCCTATGTATTTATGAGCAATACATAAAGGTAAAGTTTGAACACCAAAAATCAGTAGAATAGTTGATGACTTGTGAACTGTCGGCATAATCAACCATCATTGTTAACCACCTAGAGAGTAATTGCTGTGGTGTGGTGGTGACAGAAGGCAGAGTTCATTGGTTTGCAGGATGAAAAAATGATTTCCAATGAAAAACACTGAGGAGAGGCTACATTTTCATGAATTTTAGCAATGAAAGAACAGAGATTGAAATGATATGAGTTAAGGGAGATATCAAAGCAAGTTGAGTGTGTTGTTGGGAAGTTAAGGGCTATGAGTACAGACTGTGAGATCAGAAGAACTGTATTTGTTTCCTGGGCCAAGTTTTGTTAAATATGTGACCATGTACAGGAATGCTTGTACGAAATTTGTCACTTAATCCTAATAATGACCCTATGAGGTAGATACTCTTATTGGTCTTAATTTAGAGATGAGGAAACTAAGGCTTAGAGAGTCAATGCATATTGCCTAAACTCATTTATAGTCAATGCTAAATCTGCTATTTAAACCCAGGTCTATCTCACCTGAAAGCATAGAGTATGTGCTTGGGTAGGAATAAAGTCGGTCAATTACTAGAGCCACTAACAAGACACTTTGAAGATCAGGCATATGCTGAAAGCACAGAAGGCCCGATTGTGTTCTAAAGTTGAGTTTGTCTGTGCTATCTGGAAACATACACAGGAAGGAATGACAGGCAGGGACCTCTGAACACAAAGCATCATTGGAGCTTTGATCACTGGTCCCACTACTGTCCCACACCACATGAAAATAATACCCCTTGCCACAAAAAAATCCAGAAATAACTACAGGAGACTGAAAGAACAAACCATCCCTAACTCACATCTCTGTTCTACAAGTCAACTGCAAATAAATCTCTGTTGTATTTTATTGCATTTTACTAATTTCTAGCTTAATTTAGAAAAAGAAAGTCTTTCTGTAGCCCCTATAGGCTATAACCGGCTGGTCTAAATGGACTCTGGTTGTATGGTTCAATTAGGTCTTTTATGTGGCTTCCACTGTTCTTGCAATCCTTGCCAAAGTCAACGTCAAATTCATGTGATTTCATTAAAGGTCTTATCTAATAACATATTCATTGAACATGTACTGTGGACTAGGCAGTATCCTAGGAAATCAGAATCTGGGGAAACCTAAAACATGTCTTCTGTGTCCTAATCTAGAGCAGGGCACACAAATAAAAGACCATTAGCTATGGGGTAAATGTTAACAGCATGGGTCGAGAGACAGATTCTATCAGTCAGTTTGGATCCTACCTCTTCCAGTTACTAGTTGTATAAATTTGGGCAAGTTACCTTGCCTCTCAGTGCATCAGTTCTCTCATCTACAAAATGGGAAACTGCCTCATAGAGTTGTTAAAATAGTTAAACGAGCTAATATACTTGACGTTAGCTAGTGTTAGCTTTATTTTATAACAACCTGATGAACTTATGAAAATAGATTATCAGAATAGTTGACTTTGTCACTGTAGGCTTCCTGTTGTAGGTGATAACTGAGTTGAGCATTAATGACTGAATAGGCATTAACCAGGAAGTCAAAGTTGTAAAGGCCTTTTAGCCAGGAGGTGGCATACACATGGAAACTGTGAAAGAGCCCATTGCAATCTTAGGGAAACACTAAGACGTCCCATACGGCTGGAGAATAGTGTGTCTGAGGCAGGTGAAATAGACAAGGATGAAAAGGAAGGCAGGGGTCCCTCACAAAGATCCTGTAAGTCAGGATCAGGGTTCAGACTCATCTCTGGAGTCAGGTAGAGTCACTGACAGACTTTAAGCAGAACAGAGGATAGACAGACACCAGTGGATTAATATTGTATCAATAGCCCTGGTGCTATCTGAGGTAGAGACATTTTATTAGGATGGGCATAAACGTGTGTTGAATCACAAGTACTTTTATTCATGTGCCCTGTCAGTATGTGCAGATAATAAAAACCAGAAATATTCACATGACACCTGAGAAAAGTGAAGCCCTCTGTGTCCTGTTAGCCATGTCAGATTCTACCCTGTCTGCCAGCCTCTATATATAAACTAAGATCAGAGATGAGCTTCCGTCCATGCTTGCCCTGATGGTACCATGAGGGCTGAGCACTAAATTTAGTGTGATGGAGTCTATAAAAAAGTGACAGCCCAGGTCTTTGCCCTGGGGATGTTATGAGTGGAAGATAGAAACTCTTGTAGATGTATGTAGAAACATATGCGAAAATTGGTTCCTAAACACACGAGCTCCTCTTCTCTAGCAATGTCTCTTCAAAGTACAGTGGGCTGGCACCAGCATCAGAATTACCAGGAACACCTGTTTAAAATGCAGGTGCCTGAGCCCCACCTAAGATGTGATGAATTAGAATCTGCATTTTTCTCAGGCATTTTCAGCCAACTTGCAATGCACTAAAGTTAAAAATATGACCTATCTACACCATTCCTTAAATAATCATGCACAGTTTACACACATTGATAATCAAATAACTAGAATTATTCTTTATCTGTTTGGGAATATTCTGTTTCTTCAACTTTAAAAAAGGAGGATTCTTGTACTTTTAGAAAACTCTCATGCCTCTCATAAGGAACTAAAACCTCTTAGCCTTATGGACCAACGTTAACCACCACATATAAGAGATCCATACCAATTACTTGTTTGAATGGTAAGAAACTTCACTATTTTTTCAGTGGAATCATAATGTTTGAAAGAGGACCCCACTTCTTATGAAATGGAGTCCATTTAGAGACCTCCCTTTTGCTTTCCATCAGCCAATATTATTATCTGCATATGCCAGGCACTAGTGCTTAATCCATGGAATAAAAAAAAAGGAAAAAGAGGGATAAGATATGATTTCTACCTTAAGGAAGCCATAATCTTTTTTTTTTTTTTTCCTCCTTTTTTGGTCAGAGGAAGGGTATTGCAAAGGGGGAAAGCTATGTAAATAATATCAGATGAGCCCAGTGTTAGAGATATGCTGTAAGGGTCTCTGGGGGCTTAGTACTAGGAAACCTCAGTATAACAGGAAGGTCTGATGGGGGAAGTGACTTCTAAGCAGTTGCTGACAGAGGGGTAGGATGCTCTTCCTTAAGGTGTCAGCTGGAGGAAGAGAGCTGCAGGCAGGGGATTCTCATGGGTAAAGGCAGAGCAGCATCCCTCAAGGGAGACACATGTTCCTACATTTCCTTTGAGGGTTCCCACCACCCGTCCCTCTTCATAAAATTTAGATGGTTTGACCAAAATACTCTTACATATATCAGACTTACATCATTTATGTGAATAGGAATATTGTTTCTTCAAACATCAAAAAATGAGAATTAACCCAAATAATTTCATTTGAAATCAATTAGCATTTTCATTTACTTTGTCCTGATAAAGGAAAAGCCTATGTTTTCATTATAAAAAGACATTTCAAGACATCCTGTGTAAATTACTAAGAAGAAAAAACATTATATTGTAATTAGGTTAACTCAATTTCTTCACTTCTCCCTCCGGCCTCCTCCTTCCCAAATAGATCACTTTGTAAAAAGTAGCAGTTATTCAAAACAAAACATGTTGGTGTATCTTGCAGCCAAGTGAAATGGATTGACAGGGCACAAATGATATAGCCAACCTCAAATTGACAAATTTGTCCAGTGAAATATATAGCTCGAGCAGCTTCGTTGATCATTTTATATGTTAATGGTAATATGCTTCTTTCTATTGAGATATTTATGACTAATGGTGGGATGATATTTAAATTTACAACATTCATTAATTTCAGCTGTTTTTCATCATTAGGAAAAATAATTCAAAAGAAACATCAATATTTTCCAAGAGCAATATATGAATCAACTCCAGAGTGCTACCAAGCACAGAGGTCCTTTCCTCAGACTTGGTTCTGCCAAAACCAAGCCCTCAAAAGAAGACTTCCACTGGGTAATTTCTGGGTTGCATCCAGATTTATGACGACTTAAAATAAAAAGAACCCTTCTAATTTTTTGTTTAACTTGGTATCAGCATATGATTGGTTCCATTGTGGTTATGATGAGTAATATATAAAGGCTACATTTATGCCCCATGTAAAGGAGGTCATATGACCAAAGCGATTTTTTTCCCTTGAGCCCTTGAGTGACTCAAGGCTATTGTAATGTTCACATTTTATAACAGGAAAGAGAGAGTTAATTGATAGCTATTTAGAGCTATCAAAATCTTTAAAAGAAAAAAAACTAGTTAGACCATGAAGAATTACTTTGTGTGAGATTAGAAAGATCATAGAAAATAATTTATTAGGACCGATTTCCATATTGGTTGCTGAGCCAACAGACTACTGGCGCTAATTGTTTACTTAAACTTAGTCACCATAACTCCAAGTCAAAATGTTTTCCATGGTTTGAGATTGAATTTAGCTTTTTACCTCCCATAATTGATGGGCATGAAAGTTCCACAGGATATCCGCTCTATTTTTTCCCCCTTTCTTTAAAAAGATCTTAATGCTGTGTGAAGTCGGGGATTTTATTTCATTTTTGTTCTGTTCTACATAATCCTGTCTTTATCCATGTTTATGAATGTGGAAAGAGCTACATTTGTAGCCATGCTTGTCCATAAGCTCATTGACTTGTTCATTCAAAATAAGATTAAGAACCATAGTTTTTGTTACCAGATACTAAAGCAGTAAGTAAAGTACAATATTAAGTATACACTATTGCCAAATTGTTACGTGCATTGAAAATGATGCAATCAGATTTGGGTCATCTTGGTACAAGAGGTATAAGATCTCACTCTGTGATGATCAATTAATCAAAGAACTGTATATGTTTTACAGTCATGAATATCTACCTAACCCAGATATAATATATACATATCTACAGAATCATGGTGATCTAAGAAAACAGTCACCTATTACCTGCTTATGAGATGCATCTCATTTGTTTAATTAACAATAACACACTTAAGCAAAGATGCCTGAAACTGCAAAAAGAAAGAGAAGGGAAGCATTGGCAGAGTGAGCTGTGGAAGAGGATGCATGATCAGGCATTCTTCATGGCTCTTATGAGAGAGATCACTGAGCTCAGCTCTGGGACATCCAGAACTGCATGGCTGACTTATTTTTGAATTTGAGCCAAATATACGTGAGGGAACTGCACCTGCTTCTATTTCACAAGGAAACCTCTGAAATTTAGGAAAAAGCAAAGGGGAAAACAAACAAACAAACAAACAAACAAAAAAAAAACCAGGGAGCAAGTGATGCTTGCATGTACCAGATCTGGTATCAGGAGAATGGTTTGAATAGATTGTGAACTCTTGGCAAAAGGGACCACTCTGGTCAACTACTGTTGCATTGTAAAACACCCCAAAGTTAAAACAGCCATTTGTTAATATCTCCCACTGTTAAATTGACAGGGCTCACCTAGGAGGTTCTTGCTTGGGGACTGTTGTGAAGTTGCAGTCAGATATTGATTGGGATTACAGTGATCTCAAGTCTTGACTGGACTAGACATCCAGTGTAGTCATAGCTGGTAGTTGATGCTGGCTGTTGGCCGAGAGCTCAGCTGAAGCTTTCAACTGGGGTTCCCTACATGTGACTCTCCATGTAGCATAGGTTTCTTATTATTAGCAAGAGCATTTCAAGGAGTTTCCCAAGAGATCCAGTTGAAAACTGTAAGAAATCTTATGACCTAGAATCTGAAGATGCACATCATCACATCTGCCACACTGTATTGATCAAGCTAGTCACTAAGTTCAGCTTAGATTCAAGGGGAAAGAAGTAGGGCTTTATCTTTTGACATGAGGAGCAGCCTGCCTGTATAGAAAGGAAAGGAGTCGATAGTACTCATCTTTGGAGACTCACACAAAAGTATTGTTTCTATCTCGAACAAGCTAAATACAGTCTGTAGATCCTTCATGATGGATGTGGATTCTATACACTTGATGTGGCCACAGACATTGATTGCAAAGGGAACATACAAATAAGATTGTATCACCCCTCCACTTAAAACTAAACAATGCTTCCATTATACTGATAATAAAGGAGTCCCTGTCAGACTAATAGCAGATTTCTCAGCTGAAACCTTACAGGCCAGGAGAGAATGAGATGATATTTTCAAAGTACTAAAAGAAAAAACCTGCCAGCCAAGAGTACTATATCCAGAAAAGCTATCCTTCAGAAATGGGGAAATAGTGTATTTCCTAGACAAACAAAAACTTCAGGAGTTCACCACTACATAGACAGCCCTACAAGAAACCCTCAATGGAGTCCTACATCTGGAACCCAAAAAAGCAATAATCACTATCATAAATAAAGGAGAAAGAATAAAACCCACTGGTATAGCAGATACGCAAACAGGAAAGAGAAAGAAACTGTATCTTACCACTACAAAAAACAACAAACACTGAAGAAAAACAATAAAAGGGAAAAAAAGAGCAAAAGATATATGAAACAACCATAAAAAAATTAACAAAAAGCCAGGAGTAAGACAATACTTTTTAATAACAACCAAAATGTAAAAGGATTGAATTCCTCATTCAAAAAGCATAGATTGGCAGAATGAATTAAAAAACTGGACCCAACTATATGCTGCCTACAAGAAACTCACTTCACCTGTAAAGACTCACACAGACTAATAGTGAAAAGATACACCACGCAAATGGAAACCAGAAATAAACAGGAGTAACTATTTCTACATCAGATAAATAGACTTTAAACTAAAAACTGTAAAAAGAGACAAAAATATATAATGATGGAAGGATATATAATGACAAAGATATATAATGATAAAAGGATCTATTCAGTAAGAGGATATAACAATCATAAATATATATATGCACCCAACACCCAGATATATAAAATAAGCACTATTGGACCTAAAGAAAGAGACAGACCTCAATATAATAATAGTTGGGGACTTCAGTACTCTTCTCTCAACATTGGACAGATCATCTAGGCAACAAGTATGCATAGGAACATGGGATTTAAAGTACACCTTAGACCAATTGGACTTGACAGACATCTACAGAACATTTGATCCAACAACTACAGAATATACATTCTTCTCATCAGCACATGGAACATTCTCTAGGATAGACCACATGTTAGGTCACAAATCAAGAAACAACACATTTTTAAAAACTGAAATCATTTTAAGTATCTTTTCAGATCACTATGGAATAAAACTAGAAATCAATAACAAGCAAAACTTTGGAAACTATACAAATACATGGAAATTAAACAACATGCTCCTCAGCATCCTATGGGTCAAAGAAGAAATTAAGCAGGAAATCAAAAAATGTCTTGAAACAAATAAAAATAAAAGCACATCATACCAAAACCTATGAGATACTGCAAAAGCAGTACTAAGAGGGAAGTTTATTGCAATAAAGGCCTACATCGAAAGAACAGAAAGACTTCAAACAAGCACCCTAATGTTATACTTCAAAAAAACTAGAAAAGCAAGAACAATCCAACTCCGAAATTAGGAGATGGAAAGCAAATAATAAAGATAAGAGCAGAACTAAATGAAATAGAGACCCATAAAACAGGACAAAAGATCAAAGAAACAAAAAGTTGATTTCTTGAGAATGTAAACAAAATAGAGAAAGCATTAGCTAGATTAACCAAAAAAGAAAATATAAAACCCAAATAACAAAAATCAGAAATGAAAAAGGAAACATTACCATCAACATCACAGAAATACAAACAACCATTAGAGACTATTATAACAACTATACTCCAACAAATTTGAAAATCTGGAGGAAATGGACAAATTTCTGGACACATACAAACCATCAAAACTGAATAAAAAGAAATTGAAAACATAAAAAAAGAAAAGGAAAGAAGGAAAGAGAGAGAGAAAGGAAGGAAGGAAGGAAGGGAGGGGGGAGAGAGATAGAGAGAGAGAAAGAAAGAAAAAGAAAGAATAGAAAATCATAATATGTTGAATTTACAGAAGGAAAGAACAGATCTGTGATTACTAGAGGCAGGAAAGGGGGAGGGGAGGACAACAACAAATGGGTTAATGGACACAAACAGCTAGTTAGGAAAATAAGTTCTACTGATGTACAGTCGAGCTAGGCATCTATAATTACCATTAATTTACTACATGTTATCAAATGACTACAGAGAGGAGATTGAATGTCTTCATCACAAAGAAATGATTAAGTTTTGTAATGATGAATATGCTAATTATCCTGACTTGCTCATCACATGTTGTATACAGGTATTGATATTCAACTCTGTGCCCCGCAAATACATATAATCAATTGTGTTTCAATAAAATGAAAACAATTTTTTACCTGGTCTGTAAAGCCCTATACAGTTTGCTCCATTCCATCTTCTCTGACCTCATTTCCTTCTGCTCTTTCCCTTGCTTTTCTTCCAACTATTCAGACTCACTTCTTTGTCATTTTCTGTTGCCTCTGTCTAAAAAATTCTGCTCCCAGATCTTTATGTCTCATTCCTTCACTTCATTCTAGTTTCTGTGCAAATATCGCCTCAGGGAGGGCATCCCTTAATCACCCTTTCACATGTTGTATACAGGTATTGATATTCAACTCTGTGCCCCGCAAATACATATAATCAATTATGTTTCAATAAAATGAAAATTTTTTTTTACCTGGTCTGCAAAGCCCTATACAGTTTGCTCCATTCCATCTTCTCTGACCTCATTTCCTTCTGCTCTTTCCTTTGCTTTTCTTCCAACTATTCAGACTCACTTCTTTATCATTTTCTGTTGCCTCTGTCTAAAAAATTCTGCTCCCAGATCTTTATGTCTCATTCCTTCACTTCATTATAGTTTCTGTGCAAATATCGCCTCAGGGAGGGCATCCCTTAATCACCCTCTCTAATGATCACCCACCATGCTCCACTCACTTACCATCCTGTTTTTGCCATCTGAAACTACCTTGTCCATCTACCTGTGTAGTCTAAGGCGTCAATCTCCCTCCACAGACTATACGTCCCACTAGAGCAGGGGTCTTACACATCTTTGTTCATTTCCATATCCCTAGGACCAGAAACAGTGTCTGATACAGTGATACTCAGTACATATTTGTTGAATAGATGAATGAGGGTGGACCATACCCAAGTTTTATTTTTAATTGCCCATAATTAGAAGTCATCTAAAGATCATAAAATTTATGTGAACCTCATGTGTAATTCATTCAACATTCGTGTCTATGACTGTCCATATCTTTCAAAATTATTTTTTTCTATTCATTTTCTGAATCCTATATATTTCTTTCCCTGCTAATCATTACAAAATGATGATTCAGCCTTAAAATATACTTCGTTACCTTAAAATCTACATTACAGCCTCACTAAGCTACTTACACTTCCCTTAGAAACCTGGATTTTTTCCCTACTTGACACCTTTCTGGAATGCTGTTTGATCTTGTATTCTTCCAGCTAACTGCCTTTTATCCATGAATGCTTATTTTATTTATCTATTCATTTGGAAAGACTTACTCTAACAATTATCCCCTCTTCTCATTTCCCAAACCTTTCAGGATCAGGTCTTATGTGTCAACTACAGTACAGTGAGGTAAGTGCTGTCCCCCTTATCCAGCTATGAGTTTTTTGGAGTCATGGGCATTGTCTTATGTACTTCTAGAGTTCTAGTGCCAAGTTCAGTTCCTGGCATGTAGCACATACTCCATAATTATTTGTTGAATTGGATAAAAATAAATTGAAGCAAAGGGAAAGGAAGAAAATAGTAGGGAATTGGAAAGTGGTTGATAATGTCAAAAGACTAAGAACACATTGGCCTCTTTCTTTTTACCCACATTAATTTTTTCAGTCAGGCTCAATTATATGTGCTTTCTTAGAAATGTCACCATTGTCTAATACATTAATGAAAGAAATTGAAACTACAGTTATTTAGAGAGCAGACATGAAATAAGGCATTTTCTACACCCCTTTTCTGCCACACCCATTACTTCTCCTCCTGTTTATTTATATTTATCTTGCTCAGTCTATGGAGTGCAGGTGCAGAAAGTAAGCACCAGGTGCATCCTATAGAATTCTGCACTATCTCTAACAAAAGGGGCTTTCTATCTATGTATTTTTATAATT
>NW_007727054.1:175583-200351 GCF_000696425.1 Galeopterus variegatus
GCAGTATTTCTCTTTCTGTGTTTGGCTTATTTCACTTAACATAATTTTCTCTAAGTTCATCCATGTTGCTGTGAATGGCAGAATTCCCATTCTTTTTTACGACAGGTAGTATTCCATTGTGTACGTGTGTGTACCTGTCTGTCTGTCTGTCTGTCTGTCTATCCATAATTTTCTCTAAGTTCATCCATGTTGCTGTGAATGGCAGAATTCCCATTCTTTTTTACGGCAGGTAGTATTCCATTGTGTACGTGTGTGTACCTGTCTGTCTGTCTGTCTGTCTATCCAACTATCTATCTATCTATCTATCTATCATCTATCTATCTATCTATCTAAACCTAAAGACTCTGGTCACAGAAAAACCTAAAGACTCTGGTCATTTAGTATTTTAACATGCTCATTTAAGAAAACAGAGGTAATTCTCCTAAACTCATTCTATGAGACCAGCATCACCCTGATACCAAAACCGGGAAAAGATACAGCAAAAACAGAAAACTACAGGCCAATATCTCAGATGAACATAGATGCAAAAATCCTCAACAAAATATTAGCAAACAGAATACAGCAACACATCAAGAAGATTACACACCATGATCAAGTGGGATTCATATCAGTGATGCAAGGATGGTTCAGCATAAGCAAGTCAATAAATGTGACACATCACATCAACAAAATCAAGGACAAAAATGATATGACTATATCAATAGATGCAGAAAAATCATTTGACAAATTCAACATCCCTTCATGATGAAGACTCAGCAAATTAGGTATAGAAGGAAAATATCACAACATAGTAAAAGCCATATATGGCAAACCCACTGTCAATATTATCTCGAATGGGGAAAAGCTTTCAGCTTTTCACTTAAAAACAGGAAAAAGACAAGGATGCCACTCTCACCACTCCTATTTAACATAGTATTGGAAGTATCAGCCAGAGCAATCAGACAAGAGAAAGAAATAAAGGGCATCCAGACTGGAAAAGATGAGGTCAAACTGTACCAGTTTGCAGATGACATGATCTTATATATAGAAAATCTAAAGACTCTGGTCACTTAGTATTTTAACATGCTCATTTAAGAGAGAAACTCATTGAAGAGAAGCTCAGAAATTATGTGATAAAAATGTCAAATATCACCAGTTGTCAACTGCATTGAGAAAGATTTTCAGACTGAATCTGTGTTCAGCAACAAAGTATAGTAAGACTGACTAACTGTACTTGCCATCAGCACTAACAGGAGTAGAAACATGCCTTTGAAATTTCTGATCAGGTTCAGAAATTATTTTTAAAATAATGGGATGGAGACCACAGAGGTCGAGTAAACTTCCTAAAATCATGTAGTGGCAGCCAGCTATTTTCAAGGCTCCAACCACAAGCTTAGTTCTCAATATCCCAGGAAGGGCTGTAGTGGTAAAGAGTCAGTTGAAAAAGATCCAGCTGGAAGAAGCAAAACTCCTCATCTAATTCTGGAGCAACCAAATCTCCAACCTTGAGCTCCCAGCCTGCCCAGAGGTTCTGTGGCTGTCATTCCCCATGGTTACCAAAGCTGCAGGTGATAGAGGGTGAGACAAAAGTACTGCAGTGAAGGAGCAGAACTTACACTAACAAGCCTGAGCTTCCTAATCCCAATGAACACTGCATTCAAAGGCACAGGTGTCCACCGGGGAGACCTCAGTGGCTCCTCCACATACCAGCACATCTCCATGGCCAGCTTTTAGAGAAGAACCAACAGCTGTCCATAGCTCTCCCTGGTGCTGCCAAACAAAGCACAGATCCAACCCCCAAATTCGGTTTATTTTGATGTTCTAACTCTAACTTCCACTTATAGGACTAATTACTCAGAAACAAAACAAAACTTTACATATATATAGAGAGAGAAAATTATGGAAATTTTCCTACATATCAAAAGTAGGTAGAATAGTGTGAATAGTGTGATAAAATCTCTTGTACCCATCTTCTGGTAAAAGACTTTTCTCAAAGCCTGTATTTGATCACACCTAACTGCCTCAGCAGCCCATTGTACCATTTTGCCATGTGTGACAAATACCTCAGCCTCCTTCTAATCTAGCCAGGAATTCAGTGTGATCCAGACCTGTGTCTGATTTACCATGACCTTCCCAAGAATTATAACTTATCTCAATCCCTGCCCAATAGGCCATAGTTCCTGAGTCTGTCCATTTATTTATGCTTTTCCCCATTCTATCATTCATCAAACTTTTATATAGCACTTATTAGGTACTCAGGTACTGTGCTAATTATTACAGATATGATAATTAATAACTCTCAGCTGCCATCCTGATGGAAATATTATATGATCTAATACAGGTATGCTCTAAGTACCACAGGATCTTTAGAAGAGAATATGGGTCTTTTCCATAGTGGCTAAAACTGCAAAATAGTGGCAAAGACAAGATTAAAACCTAAATTCCAAGGTATTGCATTTCTATGACATTGTTTACATACTGTGAAGCATATGATAACTTTTGATTAGGTACATGTTATTTACGAGTGGCAAAGACAAGATTAAAACCTAAATTCCAAGGTATTGCATTTCTATGACATTGTTTACGTACTGTGAAGCATATGATAACTTTTGATTAGGTACATGTTATTTACGAGACTAATATGCAATCAAGCCAGTATTTTCAGTGAAATAATTACTATGCCATTCATGTGGCATTGCACATGAATGCAAAATTACCACCAAAGGAGGTTAGATAATAATTCCTAACTAAAATGGAATTGAGGGACAGTGCTGAGCAGTTGGGTCTCCACGCTACTTCTAAGCAGTGAGAGTGATATTGTGGGGAAAACCACCTGATGAGCTATTGAAAGACATGAGTTCTAGTATTACCTCTGCTGGTGATTAGATGGTGACCTTGGGCAAGTAACTAGTATTCTCCGGAGCTCAACTTTTTCCATTGTAAAATATGGAAATTGGACTTAATAATCTCTAAGTTTTCTGATTCGTCATATGACTATACTTTTCTCTGGTTTGATTTTACATCAGAAGAAATGGCTGCTATCATCTCTTGGCTAGGATTGCCTGAGTGTGTGACTATTCCACTGGACTCCACTTTCTAGGAGCTTACATTAAAACATATTAGAGGGGTTTTCCTCAAAGCATGGCCATGCAATTCCTCATGACTATGTCATGCATTGCCACTGTCAAAATGCTATCTCATGCAGACTACTAAGGGGAAGAAAAAGAAGAATAGTTACTTGAAAAACTAAACAAAACACACAACAGAACCAGACTTAAAAATAGACAAAAGAGGTTGTGGCTGACAATGCTTTGATTTTGAGGACACTAGGTGACCCCCAGAGCCCCATCCCATCTTTACCAACCTTGCTGGCAGTTGAGAGGAGGTGATCGATTCCTTTGTCCTCCATTAAACTTGCCCCTTGGGAAGGGCAATACATTATGCTTTATTCTTAACTTATACCCTTGTGGATAAGATGTTTTCATTTATAAGCTTACCACTCCCATTTCACTTGTAAATAGGCAGCTGTACCAACCTATTTGGACAGCCTCAAGGATTGATAATGTCATGACATCTTCCAGAAAGAAGTCAGCATGAACATTAAAAGGTATACATTTTTAGGACATAAAATAGGGAAGAAAAAAGATTGGAGAAATGAACTTATGCAGATTTAAGCAGATTTCGATTGTGGGGAGTGCAGTAGGGGTCCTGGGATAAGGAGTTTTCCCAAATGCCACCTGAGGCACTTGCTGGCTTTTGGACATTGGACAAGTTGCTTAGCTTCTCTGAGTATCAGGCTCTTCATCTGAAAAATGGGGTTAATAGAACCTAGTTCAGAAAGTTGTTGAGATGATTAAATGATATCACATATGCAAAGTATTTAACACAGAGCCTGACATATAATAAATACACAATAAAAGGCAGTCATCATCATTATCATCAGTTTTTTGCTTAACAATGGGGACTGTTCTTGGGATTAGAGGAAAATATATAGAAAGGTAAGGCTAGCAATCCTAGAGGCTACACCAGCTATTTTCTATTTTTGCTAAGGTCTAAGTTACCTTAGCACTCTGCTATTTGTAAATAGAAACAGCCAGCATTTAATGAGAGCTTTCTTTGTGGAAGGCACTGTTCTATGTGTTTCCTATGAATTTTCTCATGTAAATCCTCACAGTGACCTCTGAGTTAAATATTATTATTGCATAACCATTTTATAGATAAGAAAACCAAGACCTGGAATGTTTAGATAACTTGAAGACCTGGAATGTTTAGGTAACTTGCAGAAGATAATAGACCTGAATGGCTAACAAATGATAAACCCAAGAGTCAAACCCCGGGCGCAGTCTGGCTGTGGGTCCCCTGCCAGTGCACCAGGATGCTGTTAACATCAGCTGAAGGTCAAGTGGCTATTAGAGATGTCATGTCCTACTCAAGCTGGCACATGTGGTCCTGCATTTGTGCAAAATGAGTGTGGACCTCAGTGTGAGGCTGAAGGGCTGTTGTCCACCGAGAGGAGGCAACTTTTCCTAATCCACTGACACAAAGGGTGTTTAATTCTCAAAAGGACACTTCCTAGGCCAGGAGGGGCCCTGGATTTAAGCTACCCCTTCTTTACATGTCTAGTACATACTATGCCTATGGAGCCATGCTCGGCTGCTTCCTCTCCAGCCAGCATTCTGTTCTTCATTCGGGTGTGCCCGGGAAAAGACTAATCATCTGAAAACGCTGGCCATGAGAACGGATGCCCTGGTGTTGCTTGATCAAAGAAGACAGAGCTGTTAATGTACCGGAGCACTCTCACTGTGGAAATGAGTCACACCACAGAGCCTGGCTGCTGTGGCATCATACGGAAACTGTAGCAAAACTCAAGGGCCGCTCTCAAGTCAGGGAGAACTTGGAAGATGGCCAGGAAAAGGTGCAGAGGGTGCCAGGCTCCTAATAAAAGAAAGGCTTCACAGTCAGGCCCCTTGCTATAACTGTCTCTCCCGCTCTCTCTTTTTAACGCTATTTTTCCTATTGTAAATTATCCCATTAAATGAAGACTATTGTCTCTCCTTTCGCACAAGAGGTCCATTCAGAAACTTTCACAGTAATGAAAGGGAAAAGCACACACAATGAAAAAGATGAGGAAGGTGGTTTGTTCCACCAAGAGGGAAGCAGGAGGTGGAGTTGGGGAGGAGCTGGGCTGAGTAAGGGAGTGCCCAGTGTGTCAAACTTGACCGGCCATTTGGAAAAATCTCATGTGAAACCTACCCACAGATAATGCTGGTTACAAGGGGAAGGGAAGGCATAAAAAAGGGAAGATAGACATAGAGCTAGGCTTGTGTTTCCTAATACATTTGGGAGCCAGGAAAATAGGTAGGATGCTGGCTAATGCAAACAGAAGAACAAACCTAGTGACCAAAAGAACATGCTTTCTGCGGCCTTAGCATGAAGATTTAACTCCAATTAGCCTTAGTTCTCCTGGGAAGCATTAGAATGAGTTCCTCTGCCATTATGCAAGGTAGACATTTCATAAGATAGGCAATGACAATCAGCTGATCTTAAAAAAAAAATCAACTTTTTAAAAGGCTATTGAGAAAGCTTAAAGTCCTTTTAGGGATAGATTCTTGATAATGCCTACATTTATTTATTTATTTTTACAATCAGATACCAAGATTAGCCAATCACCAATTTTTTCTCTTTAATTTTTAAAATACAGGTGATACATTTCAAGGAGAGCAAAGAATGAGTCAGGAGACAGCAGAGCATATTGGTTAAAAGAGAAAGTTCTGGAATCAGATGAAATGGGTTCAAATCACTGGTATCACTTACTAACATATAACCTTGGGCAAGTTACTCGATCTCTCCATACCACTGTTTCTCATCTGTAACTTAGAGAGAGAGAAAATACCAAAGAAAGTTGATGTGGGGATTAAATGGGTTAGTATCAGCGCAGCACTTTTAAGAGTGCCTGGCACATCATAAATGCTCAATAAATGTTTGACATTATTATTAAGGAATCATTGACAAATAGGAGGAAAACCAGGATCTCCCTGTACACTGCCACATGGACTAATCCATGAGCAGATAACATATGCAATGGTGCAGAGTGTGAGTTTACTTCCTTTGATGTCTGAGATTTTGTTCGGAACAAAATGCAAATTATACCTGTATCTTCTTCGTGACCTTGAACCAGGATCTCCCTGTACACTGCCACATGGACTAATCCATGAGCAGATAACATATGCAATGGTACAGAGTGTGAGTTTACTTCCTTTGATGTCTGAGATTTTGTTCGGAACAAAATGCAAATTATACCTGTATCTTCTTCGTGACCTTGAAGCATTTGAATACAGCTTATCATCCAGGTTGAACACAGGAGTTCCAGCCACAAAATGTGTATTCATTCTTTCTGTTGTTTAGCCAGAGCTACTGTAAGGATACATTGAATCAGGGTGGTCATTCCAAACCCTATCTTTTGGAGGTTTTGGTAATGTTTAGGCAATGACCTTAAGAGAGAGAGCAAATGAGTACTAAGAAAAGGTATTTGAATTGCAGTCATACCATTACTTTCTGTTGCCCCAAAATCATCAAGCAAAGCTAAAAGACTGTTCTTTCTTGATGGCTCTTAGATTATGAATTATATGTTGGCAACTTTTTCCCTTGTTATCCTTTCATATATCTTTAATGTAATTTTCCTGTTCATAAAGTTTCACTAGGCCATGTGTGCAGCTCATTAGTAATGAGATTGAGTACTACAGGGATATTAATTATTGAGGCTGCTTTCTGTGAGAGATCTATATATATTGCTGAAGTTGTATCTATGTTGCTCAAGCTGTCTCATAATGGTAGGGCTAACAAGCTGTACCTCTGATAGATTTTTAGACTGCACTGAGTGGACCAAATGTATCAAATGTTTCAGACCCATCTACATTATTACATGTTGAGATGAAAGCTAAGAATCCTCAGTATATGGAAATTGGTAAAATTGCTTTAAATGTATTCAGAAAAGAATCATGAATCTCAAAGGAACAAGTTTTAAATAGTGCAACATTGCTCATTCAAATCCGTTTATTAGAGAGTGAAGAACTGAATAAGTACAATATATAGTCCATTCTTTGTATCAGTGGCTCTCAGTCCCTGAGTGTGTTTTGGAAATCTGCAGGGATAATTTCGGTTATCCCAGTGATTGGGTGTGCTGTTGGAATTTAGTAGGTGAAATACAGGGATGTTAATGTCTTGTAATGTGTGGGCAGTTTGACACAATAAAGAGTTTTCCTACATCTCTTATGACTATTTTTGTATTCCACTGAACATTCATATATGCAAAAACCTGATAATGTGCTTGATGTAATACTCCTTTTTCAGTTAGGGTCATTTCTCTCTTCCTCTCATTATATGCTAATAAATCTGGTCTGCTATTATGTAGCCTAATACTAGTTTTTAGCGTGGTATTTGCCAGTACCTCTGTTCTTTCATTTTCCTGTTTAGTTTGACTGGAATTCTTCTAATCTTTTTATAGCTCTTAACCCAAAGCTAGTCATTTTAAGTGGGTAAAGAAAAAAGAATCTAATTAATTATCATGTAGTTATGCCTAAGATTTTTCAAATTAAAATACATATTATTTTATTATCAATTGTTTTCTTTCTATTTCTCCTTTATAAAAGGGCATTTTATTAAATTTTTAAATTATATATGAAAAAATATTTTTATTTATGAATTTCAGTTTAGAAAAGAAAAGGGAACATATTTGTAACATACTGTACATGTACAAATACTTTACACATTGTTACATGTGTGTTACATATATATGTTCTGAAATGTGTTTATATGTAATATATATATGGCATAGGTGTATATATGTATACATGCTATACATGCTATATGTATATATTTTATATTGTCTGCTATAAGTATTATTTATGTGATATGTGTTATATGCTACCTATTCACATAGATGTGCTATGTATATGTATATATGTACATAGTATATACATATGCATTAAAATATCTAAATATACACACATTACCTGCATATGTTACATGCCCATGTATGCTATACATGGGTTTCATGTGTGCATGTATTTTCATCATACACATTTGCATGCGCACACGTGCTGCATAGAGATGTTAATATGTCACATAGATTTTTTAAATACATACATGTGCATGTCATATATGAGTTATGTAGAATATGTGTGCTTATGTACAATCATGCTACATGTTATGTATATATTAATTCATGTGTTGTATATTACATAATAGAAAGGGAAGCATATCTATAACATATATTTTCTTGATAAAGGGATGCTTCATGATGATAGAGTGGCTGCACAGGCCTTATTGTAATGTTTATTTAGTCTGGTATCTCTCCTCAAAGAGGAAGTTATGGTTTTACAACCTTAAGTTTTTTAATTGCATTTTCAGGGTATATTTCAAGTGAGATTCAACAAGTCCAGAAATATTCGAGAAGGGAAGGTAGCAGGTATATGAATGGGGTAATACGCTACTCACTGATTCATCAAAACTACTATGACTGAAGCTTCACTGGAAATTAGAATATTTTAACCAGTTTGCTTACATCCCCATCTTTTCCAATTTGTAAGTCTGAGGCAGAGGTAACAGGTCCAGAAATATTCCATGACTCTCATTTGTATTTTCATATTTATTCATAATTCAATTTCCTATACCTAGTTAGGGCTAGCATCAGCAGTGCCCAAAGACATAGAAAAAGAGCAGGAGTTAAAGAAATCAGATATATAAATTCATTGAAATACACTGGAGGTAGAACAGACCAAGAAGCCCTCCTGAGAGCTCCAGCTCATACTGTCTGGCCTCCAATCTTCTAAAAATTTCTGTCGATTGACAGACACCGTCTTAATCTTCTACCTCCTTATCTTGGCATACAAGTCAGTGCATCATCATGTGCAAGGAACCCAAGCCCTCCTGAGAGCTCCAGCTCATACTGTCTGGCCTCCAATCTTCTAAAAATTTCTGTCGGTTGACAAACACTGTCCTAATCTTCTACCTCCTTATCTTGGCATACAAGTCAGTGCATCATCATGTGCAAGGAACCTACTCCTGTTTATAAGGCTTGGTGCTAAGTATGACACAGATATTAGACCATCAGTGAACCAGTTATTCTCTTCCATGCAGTGGAAGTCCTGAGATTGGCAATAAATGGTCCTCCCAGTTTCCATCTGGTTACAATTGGAAAATGGAATTTCTTAGCAAATCACCAAGGCTAATGAATTCTTGCTGTTTTTTTTTCTGCTTCAGAGAAAACAGAAACTGTGTCTTATTTAATTTTGTGTCCAAACAATTTATGTTATAACTGGTACTCAGTAGACACTTAAACAGTCTTTAACTGAATGAATAAATAAGTTGATGACTGAACGTCAGTCACTGAGTCTCCCTTTCTTTCTCAGTTAAATAGAGATAATAATGTCTACTTCTGGGGTTATATGAGTATTTTGTAAGATAGTATACACAAAGTGCCAAACTCATAGAAGGGGCTCAATAAATATTAATTCCCATCCATTGTTCCATTCAACTCAGAACTTGGTTGAAAACAGAAAAATGGTTACACTTGGCCAGAGAAATAGTGTGTGTGAGACGTTCAAACAGAGTGGTTTCCCATCTTTAATGTCATTACTTTTATGTAGATTTCAACCCAATATTCATCACATTCCACTACTGTCTGGCATGACTTTATGTTCTTAAGGATCTGTCATTCTCCTTTAAACCTGGGACATATGGGCTTTGAATTAGTATGGTCATTAGTGTCAGAGTAAGTTTTTATAGAGCTTTTATGACCCATTTGTATATAAATCTTTCTTTCTGCCTCGAATATCCTCATCTTCTCCAAGTTGTGCCTAGACACTCCAAAATGATTCCTTGTCTGCCATTTGTACTAGATACCTTCCATTTTCCATGTCAGATTCACTTCCCACTTCTATCCATCTGTCCTGTGCTCAAGAACTATGCCAGTGGGCTCCCTTACTGAACTCTGTTGGTTGGATTTAGCCAACAGGGCAGGGAGTGAATTGAGATGGCACTGACAAGAAGCTGAAGGAGAAAGGGTGAAGAGTTTGGGTACTTATTCCCCAAATTCTCTCCCTGCTGAGTCATACCAGTTTGACTACCCCCATATACCAAAAGCCCCAATACCTGTCAAGCAGCCCTTTCTGTGCAACTGTCTCTCCAAGTTCTGGTAACTTCTGATTGCCCTTGTCCATTCAGCTAGGGGTTGGTAATGGCTCCCTTGCTCTTACTAGCCCTGAGGTACTGCAACATCCCTGTGGTCTCTCTACGCTTCCTCTAACCTTTGTAAATAGTCTTCAATAAATCATCCTTCATTGCCCTTCATTGTGTGTGCCATGTGTTCCTGTCTCATCCTTAACCCTATATAGTATCCATCTTCTGATCTTCTAACTCTTTTTTGTAGGAAATATTCTCTTTCTGAAATATTTTAGCAATATAATGTGTGTGTTAGACAGAACAATGGCCCCCAAAGATGTCTATGCCCTGCAACCTATGAACATGTTACATTACATAGCAAAAGGGACTTTGCGAATATAATGAAGGGTCTGAACTTTTAGATGAGTAGATGTCCAGGATTATCTGGGTCAGCCCAATATAATTAAATGAGTTCTTAAAGAGCAGAGAGCATTTCTTGGCTGTGTTCAGAGGCAGGTGTGACTACAGGAGAAAGTTCGTAGGTGTTCAGCATTGTTGGCTTTGAAAATTGGAAAGGAGCTATAAGCCTAGGAATGTGGTTGGCCTCCAGAAGGTGGAAAAGTCAAGGAAATGGATTCTTCTCTAGAGCTTCCATAAAAGAATGGAGTCATGTCAACACCTTGATTTAGCCCAATGACGATCATGTTGAACTTCTGACCTACAGAATTATAAAATAATGTATTGGTGTTGTTTTAAGCTACTAAGTTTGCAGCAATTATCATGACAACCATAGGAAACTAAAACCATGATAAAAATCCTCTTTGGGATACAGTCCAAAGATTTTTCTACTCACTCAAGAAATGATGATTTTTACAATACAAGTACTTAAAGAATACTAAATGCACTACTGAAGGAACCAGGACAAGATCAATATGTGGCAGCAAACTTTGAGAAAGACTGGAAGCTTCTCTGTCAAAAAATATTTTCCCTAATATGTATGAAGCACCACTATTATATAATTAATTTTCATAAAGGTAATATTTTCTAATTAAAGGCAAATGCCTTGGAGAAAGATAGTACATAATCAAGTATCAGTTATTAGCACTATAGAGAGAAGATGAATGTATAAATGTAAACTATTATTATTATTAATAAGATTCATTACAAGACAAATAAATATCTACTCAGTGTAGCACTTTAAATGAGGTTGATGTGACCCATTTATTCAACAGCAAACATTTATTGCAATGTGCTCGACAACATGTTGAATGTGGACATTATAGAAATGAGCTAAGACACAGACCCTGCCCTTCAGATTGTCTCCCTTTAGCAGAGCAATGAGCATGTGTGTCTGTGGGAAGGAGAAAAAAGGAAGTAGGGATGTGTGGGGGAAGGAGTTAAGGTAGGTGGAAGACCCAGCCCCACTCATACCCATGTAGAAAGGAAAATCTCAACCGTGGAGCTCTCCTTACCAAGGACCCTCTGGTTGTAGCTGCACTGGGGTCAGAAGACAATGTATGCAGAATATTCAGCCTTGAGAGTAGCAATATGAATGTGCTTTAAAAAGTAGATTGGTGACTAAATTTGAAGGCACATCTTAAGATCTTTCATCTGTTTAAAATATGCAATCAAGAATTGTAACCCATGCCAGTATTCATTTCTAAGATTTTATTTCCACTTTCTAAATCTACAGATAGAATTCAGAGTGCTGATTATCTCATAACACATAACACTTGGTAAAATTCTAATGGATGGATGGATGGATGGATGGATGGCTGAATAGATGGAAAGACTATAATGATGGAACCTAATTGATATCAACTATCTCATAACACATAACACTTGGTAAAATTCTAATGGATGGATGGATGGATGGATGGATGGATGAATAGATGGAAAGACTATAATGATGGAACCTAATTGATATCAATAACTGGCCTAGATAAGTAAAGACAGTGTCTCTAAAAAATCACTTTATGTTTTCAGCCCTTTGTGTGAACAAACTAAATTTACTAATCTTCTGCTTTGAATTTACAGAAAACAATAATTCAGTGGGTTTACACAGACATTGCCATAACACTGGTAAGTTAATGATGGTCTTGGAAGCCTAAGAAAAATTTCAAGAAATCACCTAGCAACTTTTTTTTTTTTACCACAAAGTTGGAGCTAATGGACAATTATTTATCTTTAAGAATGTAAGTAAGCATTAGATTATAAAATAGAATACTGACATTTCTCTCCTGATGTTACCATGGCTTGAATTTGCTACAACATCTGTGTACTTATTAAAGCTAGCAAATTTGAGGAAAAATCTCATCTAGTGAAACAGGGAAACAAAAATAAGCGAAGAAAAAATTGTAAAACAAAATGGATAGTGTGGACAAAGTTGGGACAAGTTCCCGAATACTTAATTTCCTTCTCTAATTGTCAGAGCTTCAAACCTTCTAAATATCACACGTGGAAGTGAATATCTCATACTGTTATTGCAGAGCACATATTTCTTTTCATTGAAGCTCAGATTTTATTAATTATTCTGGTGCAATGTTATTATAAACTGTTGTTGATTATCTGACTCTTCTGGGCATGTGAGTGATGCCAGAATGTCAGTTTTACATTAAAACAATTTCTTTTGTGAAAACTAAATACAGAAATAAAGTGTGTGTTTAATTAAGGCTTTAATCTTCCCCGAGTTCATGTTTTAGAAAGTGGGGGTGGAGCTTTGGATGTCCATGGGGTTAATAGTATTTTTCTAAAATGATTCTTATTTCTGTAATAAGTATTAGTAAACATCCGTTTGTGCTCATAATTAACTTTAATGGCCTGATATTATTTTACCTCTCTTGATTGTATGTTGCAGTCCAGATACTTATAAACTAATGGTGCCATCTATGTATTTTGCAAGAAAAAAAAAACAAAAACAGTCAAACATAACTATCCACTTGGCAGACAGCTTCAAGAAAATAACCAGGTAGAAAAATGATGGGGGAGTGGAGGAGACGTGCGTGCAGGAGAAGAAAGTATACCTGAGGAGCTGGGAAGAGAAGTGAGAGAATTCAAAAAGAGAGAAAACAAAATGAAACAGAACAAAAAACCCACCAAATCAGGGAGGTAGAAAAAGAGAAGGGGGGGGGAAGCCTCAGAGTATTGAACTAAGGCCAGCTAACCCCATGCCCCAAGTGTGCAAAGGGATCTCCGGTCTCCCAGTCACCAACAGCCATCAGCAGAGTGGCTGGGCCACGCTAAAGCTCGCAGCTGGTTCTTCGTCAGGTAAAGGAAATGTCAGAAAATTAAGCCCTCAGCCAAAGGGTATTTTTTTCACAGGTTTTCAGAGAAAGCTTTGTTTCCATTTAGTAGGTCCCATTAGTAATGAAAATGTACTCAGCATTTCCTTTTCAGCCTTCAACAGCTCAGTCCTGTGAAGGTTTCCTTTTCTGTCTTTCTGCCACCTGTCACCTAGACAAAATGCTACCTAAGAGAGGCATGGCTCCTGATCCATAGAAAGCAGATCCTTGTTGTTGAGTGGGGTTCTGTTTCCTATTCGGTTTGTAGAGAAAGAGGAAAGAGAGGGGAGAAAAAAAAAAGGATGGGCCCTACGGAGTTTGAAGGACCGACTGCAGCTAGGTTCAGAAAAATAAGTTCCTCTGTCTATTGTGAGAAAAACCAGCAGGTTAAAAAAAAAAAGTCATCTCTTCCAAAATAGGTCAAATGTTGAAACAGTATACAAAATTCTATTTTTTCATTTTCTGTCGCATCCATGGCCGTGGAATGCTTGCTGACATAGCCCCACTCAGGTTTCAGCTTCTGGAGAGTGCCCTTGAGTTCTAATGATAACTGTAATGATATTTTGTGGGTTCCCCACTGCTTAAACAAAGACAGAATTTATAATGTGCCTAAGAGCATCAAAAATGGATGTTAGAAAACATTAATATTACTATTTTTATCGCTATTTAGTGAGCAGTGCTGGAAGATATTAATATTACCATGATCATTATTACGGTGAGATAACGAAGGAGCAGAACTCCATGTGGCAAAGAGATTGTTGAGGGGGAAAGAAATGGATGAGCTTATTTTTCTTAAAGTTCTTAAATCAGGCTTAACTGGAAAAATAATCACAGTGGCTAACAGAGTCAGGAGTCAGGGTAATTAAATGGGTAAATGAGGCCGGTGTCATTTGAATTTATGCATTTTCCTTCATCCCTTTGTTTGTTCTGCCTTTCTTTCACTGGGTCTCCACTGCAATGTTGTTTATTCATGGAGGGCATGCCACAGTTTTTAATACTAGGGGGGAAATCTGAAACCCTTCATCCGACTGGCCAATGTGTAGACTGGAGAGAACACAGGGGGATCAAAGTGATATGAAGACAACAGGGGTTTCATTAAAATGTTCCGTTCTCTGCCTGAGGACAGAGCAGTGAGAAAAGGGTGAAAAAAAAAATCATCTAGCCCAAACAAGTTTAACTTAAAAAAAAAAGCAACGAACCACCTGTGGTCTCCTTGGAAACAGGCAAGCACACCCTCCAGCCACCTTTTAATGAAACCCCAGAGCCCCTTTATTAATTTATTAAAGAATCTATTTTCTGAAGATTCATAAACCTCATATAACTCATATTCCAACACATCTCTGCTATGCTAATGGCACACAGTTCTATGAATAATTAATTGTTTAATTAGTAATAATTAGAGGTTGTTGTATAGGTCAAACCATTGGACTGACAGCATGCTATTGTCAAAATGTCACTTGAATTAATGGAACAGCATTTAAACAGAGAGTGATTCATCGTCTAGGGTGGTTTGCCTAGCTGCCCACTACTTCTCCCAACCCCCAATATCTTTCACAACATATGCCATTTTAAGATTTGTATAACTTGTAAAATGGAGCATTTAATATTGAGCATTCTACAGAAAATGTGTAGCTTTCAATACTTTGTTAAACACACAGGACGGGGTAAGTTAAGTAACTGAATTTATTACATTCAGATACTACAGCAACAGTGGTTATGGCTTATACCATGTACATATAATTTCTATGACTCCTTTTATTTCATTGGACCTAAGTACTCATAAAGAATAAATTCATTTAAAATCAATTATTGCCCAAACACATTTGTTGAGTAGCTCTGATGAAATAATCTTTAAAGTGATTATTCTAAGACAATCTAGTATTATTGCGTCACTGCTCTGTGCTGTGGCAGGACTTCATGCTGACTTTCTCATTCAGTCTGTACCCCAGCCCTGCTCAGAGAGATACTTATCCTCACTATATAGATAATGGAACTGAGAATGAATCTTCCTGAGCCCGGGATCCAGGCTCTGCCATTTCTCTCAGTGCCATTCTAGTCATGTCAGTTGAGTTCTGGATGTTCCAATTTCTTTATCTGTCACATGGAACCAATGACAGTAGCTACCTTATAGGTACGAGGATTCAATAAGATTATCCATATAAAAAGCTTAGCAAAACACCCCACTCATAATGAGTTGTCAATAAGTGATAGCTATTATTACTTCATATTTTAAAATATCACTTTTATATCAACTAAAGAATATAAGTTCAAAAAGGTGAACATTTATGTCCTCATTATTCAGATCAGGAAACTAAGCCAGAGGATCTCTGATCCTTTAAGTTAGGGTTCACAAACTTTTCTGTAAGGGCTAGATAGTAAATATTTCTGTCTGTGGCCCATATTGTCTCTCTTTGTTGTAAAAGCACCCACAGTCAGTATATAAATGAATGGTCATGACTGTGTTCCATTAAAACTGTATTTACAAAATCAGGCAGTGGACTGGACTTTGCCTGTGGGCTACAGGTTAACAATCCCTGGTCTAAGTCATGTTGGCAGTAGGTGGCACATAGTAAGTGCTCAGTAAAGACAAGTTGGATTAATGAAATAATGAATAAATGAATACACGCAGGACAAGACCCCTCATCTTAACCTTAGGGCTATATGTGGCCCAGATAGTATTCCTTTAATTAAATTTACAGTACCTAAAATAGAATGAAATGTACTTTCAATTTTTATAAGCAAAAGTCAAATTTGCCTGTTAGTATGCTAATGTAGATCCTCTGTAAGGAAATCCTACAATGGAAAATCTTAAAGAGCAAAAAGACTTTTTAAAATAGTCTAAATGTTTATAAATTTTTAAAAAATACATATAGCATCAGTATTAGCTTTGGCTCAGAGCCAATTGGTGGTAGAAAATAGAAGAATCTGCCTTCTAACTTAGAAGAACATAATTTGTTTTGTTCATCCTTTTCCTCATCCTCCTGGTTGTAGCAAAATATCCTGGGCTGGAGGGAGAGAGTTTGGAGTCAGGATTGTGCTGCTTTTCCTCTGATCCCACCTGGAGATTAAATACCCTTTCCCTAGTTGCCCACCCTCTGTCTTCCATTCTTCCTCGTGCTTTCATTACAGCTACCAAGATGAACAGGCAGTGTGAGACTATGTAGGAAAAGTGGCTGTAGATGTGACTGAAGCCCTTATACTTCAGTTATTCAGCCAAATTGGATGCTGTAAAAATCTTTAAAATCATAACAGAGCATATAAGCAATAATCAGTAATATTTTATGGAATTTTATAAACAAAAAGATGCAACTGTTACATTAGCTTCTATAATTGCGAGAACATTTCTGGTAAAGGAGATCAAAGAAGACTGGACAAGTGCATCAAGGAATCAAGAAAAAAGATACTACCAGTCATTGCCATGTGTTTGTTGGAGATTTGAGCCAAGAAATTACAAAAAAGGACATCAAATCATCCTTTGCCCCTATTGATAAAATATCAGATGGCTGAGTTATTAAAGATATGGCAACTGGAAAATCCAATAGCTATGATTTTGTATCTTTTCTAAAGAACTGGATGCAGAAAATGCAATTGTACATATGAGAGATCAGTGATGAAGCAATTGTCAGATCAGAGCTAATTGGTCCATACAAAAGTCATGTGTACCTTAAAGTACATAAAAATATAGCCAAAATCAGTTAAAACTTGAAAATCACAAACTTAGCAGCTTAAAAAAAACACACATTTATTATCTCACAGTTCTGTGGTCTGGGACTCTGGGCACAGCTTAGCTATATTCTCTGTTTAGGCTTACAAGGATGCAATCAAAGTGTCAACCAGGGATGAGTTCTCATCAGAGGCTCAACTAGAGAAGGGCTCACTTTTAAGCTCCCTAGGGTTGTTGGCAAAAACTATTTTCTTGCACTATGGGACTCATGCCATCTTGCTTCTTCAAAGCCCCCACGGGGGAGAAAGAGATTCTCTAGCAAATCTGATAACAAGACAAAGTCTATGTAACACAACATAGTCATAGGAGTGACATTTCATCACCTTTTCCATATCCTATTGGTTAGAAGTAAGTCACAAGTCCTGCCCACAGATCCTCAAGGAGAGGAGTTTATACAAAGGCTAGGCACTAAAAATAAGGGATGTTGGAGGACACCTTAAAGTCTTTCTGTCACAACTGTGCAATGTTTTGCAATAAAGATAGACTTTGAAGAAAGCCTCAGATCTAACAGCTTTATGATCCCAGGAAAGTTTTTTAACCTCCCTGAGACTCATTTATCTTCTATGAAAATTATAGATAATAATGCTTAGTTAATAAGGTTGCTGCATCTAAAATGTAATAAATGTGAATGTACTTTGTAAACACTAATTTCAATTAATATTAATTGGCCACCTAGGCCTCCTATTTTAATTACATTTGCCTCTCTACTCTCAACGTTCTCTATCTATACTTTCATTGTATCTCAATCTCTAGGATAACTAGCTTCTGAATCTGATATCTTAGAAAACTTAAAACCATGAGAGGCTTCTGCAATTTATATGAAAACATGAACAAGTTAATTGCAAGGTTTGAGGCTTTGCCTCCAGAGTGATTCTGGGCAAGTTGGGCAAGTGGGCTCAGTCCCACCTCTCTCTTCTTATGCTCAATCTCTAGGATAACTAGCTTCTGAATCTGATATCTTAGAAAACTTAAAACCATGAGAGGATTCTGCAATTTATATGAAAACATGAACAAGTTAATTGCAAGGTTTGGGGCTTTGCCTCCAGAGTGATTCTGGGCAAGTTGGGCAAGTGGGCTCAGTCCCACCTCTCTCTTCTCATGTCTCTCTTCTTATGCGGTCATTCTAGAACTCTTAGTATGGGAAAGGCCAATAACCAGTTGCTAAAAATTAGTGCTTTTCTTGCATGGGATAGAATTGTTGCTGAATAGCAGCTGCCCAGCCTGGGATTATATATCCCAGCCCTCCCTTGAATCTAGGCAGAACTATGTGGTTGAGTTCTGACCAATGGAATGTGGGAGAAAATTACATGCACCATTGCCATGCCAGGACCAAAAAAAACTCGTGGGGGATCCTTCATTCTCTCTTTCCCCCTTTTTCCCCTGGTTGCTGATATTCAGGGTGACTTTGGAAGGCTATTGTTAACAGTAACAGTCTCTGTCATCCTCAAGCCCTGACCGTGAAGAACACAGTACCTCCACAACCAGTTAGACTTTTAAGTTGAATAAGAAATAAACTTGCCTTCTGTTAAGTCACAGATTTCTGAACTCATCTTTTATAACATCCAGTGCTGCCTTAATACATCTTGATCAGTGAAATTTTAAAAAATACACACACTTCTTCCCCTAACTCAGTGCTTCTCAAACTTTAACATGTATGAAAATTAATTATCCAGGGTCTTATTAAAATGTTGATTCTCGTTTCATAAGTCTTCAGTAGGGTCTGACTCTATTTCTAACAGACTCTCTCATGATGCTGACATTGGAACACATTTTGTGTAACAAGGATCCAACACAATGGTTCTTAAACTTCAGTGGGTATCATAATCCTCTGGAAGGCTGGTTAAGATATGGATTTCTGGGCCCCATCCCTTGACTTCTGAAGTCAGGCCCAAGAACTTGTGTTTCTAACAAGTTCTCAGATAATGCTGATGCCGTTGGTCAAGGGACCACACTTTGAGAACCAATGGTCTAAGCAATTCTGATATAAACACTTTCCTAGCTTCTATAGCAAATTATTGGTCTAAAGGTCAGTGTATCATTTATTACAGGTGTGAAGGTTAATTCTTGGGGTCAACTTGATTAGATTAAGGAATGCCAAGAAACCTGGTATAGCTATCTTTTTAGGTGTTTCCGGAAGAGATTACTATGAGATCCTGAGTGGACCGGGTGGGAAAGACCCACCCTTAATGTGGGTAGGGCCTAGAGAGAACAAAAACAGAGAAAAAAGGTGAATCTCTCTCTCTGTCCACTGGAGCTGGAGCTGGAATACACTCTTCTCTCCTGTCTGTGGACATCAGAGCTCAAGACTCTTCAGCTTTTGGGTTGCAAGACTTACACCAAGGACACCATCAGCTTCCCTGGTTTTGAACCACTTGGACTGCGCCATGCTACTGGCATCCACTTTGCAGACAGCCTATCATGGGACTTCTCTTCACAATTGCATGAGCCAATTCCCCTAATTAATCCCATCTCATATATTTATAACATATCTTGTTGATTCTGTCTCTCTGGAGAACCCTGACTAATACAACAGGTATTCTGGATAAGAAGAAAAGACCATTTACAGACCAATGCCTTAAAGCAGTTGTAGTCAACTAGAATATCTTTTTTATTGTTGTTTACTGTTTTCATTTGTTTTTTAAAATATTGATTTCCAGGTCTCAGTCCAGTCTAATTGAATCTAAAACTTGAGATGGGGGGAATCATTGGGCATTAGTATTTCTTCAAAACATCTCAAGTGATTCCATTAAGCAACTAAGTTTAGAACTAATCCCTTAAAAAAAAATGCCAAATATCAGCAGGCTGAGAAAGAAGACCCTTGCTGTTCCTTCAACTATTTATTTATATGAAGACCACCCCTACCTAATACCTTGTCTAACCAGTGGGAGAGAGCACACGTTCTCTAACATATGGTTTGCATCAATGCTATTAAGTAACTCTCTCCTGGCTTTTGACAGGAGATTAAGTGAGGCTTAATGAATGCAAAAGAAACTCAAGGAGGTTCTCTAGTTTAAAAAACATGTGGGTGAAAGCTACTAACAACAGGAAAGAAAGAAAGAAAAGAGAAGAGAAGGGAAGGTATGGGAGGGGAGAAAACTACAACATTGTGTCCTGGGGAAATGAAAATTATTTTGCTCCAAGTCAAAAAATACTTCCCTGATTCTATGATAGATCATATCACAAATGCACACATTGGAGGCTAGAGTTGGACCTCATAGTGCTTTACTATTGGTAATAAAGCCAGGTCAGGAAGGATACAGTAATAGATTCCTTTGGAACTGACACTGTGGAGGATGTTTTCACCACTTCAGGCTTATAAAAGTGTGTTAACATTTCTTTATTATCAGTTGCAGAAACCACTCATTTCTGGCATATACTAGCTACCAAAATTATGCAGTATTATAGAGAAACATCATATTATGACCAGCCCATACATTTTTCCTCACCAAGAGATTAATGAATAATAAGTGTGATTTCTCTCATTATATACTTAGGTTCACTAGCTGTGCATCCTTTTGGGATGGTGCTATGGGTTAAATGTGTCCCCCAAAAGTTCATGTATTGGAAACTTGATATTCACTGTAACAGTGTTAAGAGGGTGGGAGATAAAATTATGGTAATTAAAAGGTGGCACCTTTAAGAGGTGATTAGATTGTGAGGACTGTGCCTTCATGAATGGATCGATCCATCCATGGAGTAATGGGCATGGTACTGACGGCTTTGTAAAGAGAGCAAGTGAGGAGGTTGGCTCTCTTGCTCAGCCCATTCTCACCATGTGACCCTCTGGTCACCACAGGATCCTGTAGAGAGTCCCCATTAGAAGAAGGCCTTCACCAGGTGTATTCCCCAGATTTTGGACTTCCCAATCTCCAAAACTGTAAGAAATAAATTTCATTCCTTTATAAATTACCCAGTTTCAGGTACTCTGTTATAAGCAACAGAAACAGACTGATTCAGATGGATTAGTCCACTATTCATCTCAACTGCTGACCCCTGACCTCTAACTCTGAGAAGACCTCCTCTTCCCAGGAGTGTCCCGTGTGGCCGGTACATGTAGCCAATAACAAGTCATATGGTGGCCCTTTCCAATATAATTTAATCTCAACTGCTGACCCCTGACCTCTAACTCTGAGAAGACCTCCTCTTCCCAGGAGTGTCCCATGTGGCCGGTACATGTAGCCAATAACAAGTCATATGGTGGCCCTTTCCAATATAATTTAATGAAACAAAAATTTTGGCAAGGCAGGACAACATCATGGCCAAGAACACGGATGTTGAGTTTATTCTAACCAGGCTTTGAATCCCAACTCTGTGACTCACCATCTGTGAGATCTTTAGGCAGATCTCTTGAGCTCTCTGTGTTTTCTTCCCATGTAATTTTCATGAGGACCAATAAAATGTTCAGAGCATGTAGTGCATCAAGGGCATGGTAAGTGTGCAGAGTTAGCTACAAATGAACGTGAGTAGCACCTTGCAGAAAGTTGCAGAGAAGCAAAAGTCTGTTGCCAAGGGCCCAGTCTCACACCTCCCAGCTCTCCAGTCTACTTTAAGGATAGAACTTAGGCTTTCTACTTATTCCCATGCCAGTTGTCTCCCTATGTCCCCTGCAGCCATAAGTTGTGTGAACAAAAACTAAAAGAAATGAAGCATGCTCTTAAGATACCTGGTTTATATCGACATAAAAGACTTTTATGTGAATAAAGGTATTGACAAATAATCCCCCAACAATATAATTCATTTATAATATAATATAAAATAATATATTGTGAACAAAATGATGAGGGAACACAAATAAGGGGGACTTGGAAAGACAAGCAGAGAACAGATGGTTTCTTCACAGAGTGGGGACTCCCATGGTTGTCACACTGTGACCCTCAGACCAGCAGCATCAGTAATACCTGGGAAATTGTTAACGATGCAAATTCTTGGGCCCCATCTCAGACTGACTGAATCAGAAATTCTGGGATATGGCCTCCATGGTTGTCACACTGTGACCCTCAGACCAGCAGCATCAGTAATACCTGGGAAATTGTTAATGATGCAAATTCTTGGGCCCCATCTCAGACTGACTGAATCAGAAATTCTGGGATATGGCCGAGCAATCTGTGATAACACTCCTTCCATGTGATTCTGATATACCCTGAAGAAGAGAACTATTGCCTAAACCAACAGGAAGGAAGAGAGAACTCATGGCAAAGAGATGTATATACAAAGAGCTTCAAATGTTATAATTGAGCCTTTTAGGGTGGCAGTGACCCTTAGGAGTAGAAATACAACAAATGGGAATGGACCAAGGTTAGATTCATGGATTTGAGGGGAAGAGGGCTGTAGAGAGTTGGGGTGGGGTTGCAGGGCAGTTAATTCTGAAGAGAGAGAAACCAAGGATGGTAGTGAGCCAAGGTCAGAAGCCAGGTATGAGCAAGTGTATGGCCCGAACCAAGCAGGCAAAGTACCAGGAGCCTAAGTTCCAGAGGTTACCAGAGACGAAGATTGGGAGGTGGTGAGAGCCAAGAGGGGACGCACGATGTAGTAAGAACTGTTTTCTTTGGTATCCACTCACAGGTCTTACTGGTCCAGGACCCAAAGCAGAGAATGTGACATGGGTCCCTTCCCTGCACTGGTCTAAGTAAAAACAGTGGAAGGAGATGAGAAACCTGAGCACTGAGACCTCCAGCAAATAAATGTTCCAGTGTATATTGCATAACTAGGCTTAAAAACTGACCCTTCAAAATTAAAATTCCTCCTGAAAATTTAAGAAAGATGTTTTCTGGGAATAACTGAGCTTTCCCTGCTCTTCCTGCTGAAGCTCTTTCCTCTATGAGATGAGACCCACCCAGCATCCCACCTGTGCCAAGCACCTCTTCCACCCACCAGCCCCCCATCCTGGGCAAGGCTGCCATCTAGCTCACCTCCCTCCTTACAGACAGAGCTTGCTTAGATTTGCCAACAGCTTGCCAGTTCCTCATTCATTGCTTCTTGCATACCACACTTTCCTTCTGGGTTTAATTTCCTTATTACGTACTTGTAAAAATCTCAGTCAGTAAAAGTCTGTGATTGGGAAACTCCCAATCTTTGTCTAAGTGGATTTTTCAGATGCAGTTGTTTTGTTTTGTTTTTAATTTTCACTCAGATCTATGAAAATATCCTTCTCATTATCTTCTTACCCTCATTTAGTTGATGAGAAACCTGCTTTCCCTATAAATGGTGCTTCTTTGTGGGTTCTTTCCTCACTTCATGTTTGGGGTTTTGCAGTTTTCCCAAAATGGGTCTTATGTGGATTTATTTTTATTTATCTTGCTTGGTACTCATTGTGCTTCTTGAGTCTGAAAGTTCATTTTGTCATCTAGTTTAGTAAAGTGTCAGTCATGATTGATTTAATAATTAAATATCCTCTGATCGGCAGTACCTTGGTTTTCTGCTTCTGAATCTTCTCATTTTAGTGTCCAGGTCTCAGCCTCCACATCATTTGTTACATCATTTCTCTCCATACTGCATTTTGAGAAATTGTTTTAGATATGTCTTTTGGTTCACTAATACTTTCTCTGAATCTCATGCCAATGTTCAACACATCAAACTAGGTTTTATGAAATTTCAGTGACTATATGTTTTGTTTCTAGAAGTTCTATTTGGATTTTTTCAAATATATTTATTCTGGTTCACAATGGGTTCTTTTCCCTTGTGGCTTCCATCCTTTATGGTTATTTAAAATACACTCATTTTAAGGCTTTTTTGGATTTTTCCACTATCTCAATGTTTTAGGATCCATCATTTTCTCATGGGGTTTATAATTTTTATTGTGGGCTCACCTTAGCAGGTTGTTTTTTCCTCCCAGGAAGCTGGAAACTGTGGAAGTCTTACTACAGAGAACTTTTGCATTTGTTTCTTGTTGGCACTCTAGGAATTTCACTGGTCCAGAATCAATTTTACATTAATTTATATCCTTGAGGAAAATCCTGTAGGTGCATGTAGTAAACATTATAGCCCACATCTACAGCTTGTGCGGGCAAGCCTGTTTTTAAAAAATTTTTGATAGGAGACTTTTGTCCACCCACAGCCCAGGGCAAAAAAGTGCATCCAGGTCGCTTACCTGTGCTGAGGGGAAAAATCTTTCCATTTCTATCACTTAAGAGTCTGTCTTTATGCAAGTTCAAATTCCCTAGCTAACACAGGCCTAAGGCCACATCTTTTGACATTGTTTAGGTGTTCGAGCCCAATTCCTTAGACCCTACAGCCTATATTCAATCTGATAACCCTCTGGGCATCTGTGGCATCAGTTCATAAGATTTGTGTTCTGGCTTCAATTTCCTCCTCATTTCTGAAACCAGGGGGATTTCCTTCCTTCCTTCTTTCCTTCTTTCCCTCCCTCCCTCCTTTTTTTTCTCATTTTTTCTCCTTCCCTTCTTTCTTGAAACCAGGGGGATTTCCTTCCTTCCTTCTTTCCTTCTTTCCCTCCCTCCCTCCTTTTTTTCTCTCATTTTTTCTCCTTCCCTTCCTTCTTTCCTTCCCTCCTTCTTTCCTTCCCTCCTTCCCTCCTTCCCTCCTTCCCTCCTTCCCTCCTTCCCTCCCTCCTTCCTTCCTTCCTTTCTTCCTTCCTTCCTTCCTTCCTTCCTTCCTTCCTTCCTT
>NW_007727054.1:200568-203016 GCF_000696425.1 Galeopterus variegatus
GATTTTAACTCAGCAGCAACAACAAAAATAACATATATCCAGCTCTTAAAAGAGTATTACTTATTCCAAAGTAAAATGTTTAAAAAATAGCATTACTATTACAGTAGCATGTGTCAAGCTCTGTTCTAAGCTCCTTACAGATATTAACTCATTTAATCCACATGATCACTGTATAAGGTAGGTGCCATTACTGTCATAATTTTATAAATGGTGAAAATAGGACACAGAGAGGTTAAATCAGACCAAGGTTACACAGGGGCACAACTGAGAATTGAGCTCATTCAATCTGTCTCTAGAATCCATGTTCTCAACCAAATTATGTTCCTAATGCAGCAAGCATTCGTTTGGAATTGCAACTATGCTTTAAAAATCTGTTTTTTCTACTCGCTGGAAGTGGTAAGCGGTATGTGGCATCCCTAACAAAGCTGGGTCATGGCAAGGTTTCTCCTTCTTGCTATTCACCTCCTGACACAGGGAAAGCCATAGCTTGGACACAAAGTGTTCCTGGTGGCTGGTGAACTGGAAAGCAGCAGTGTGGTTTTAAATCCATAGTCACTTTTCTTTTAACATCTGAGTTTTCACGAGTTCTTATCTACAGATGGCTATGAAATTTACAGACTTTTTATAGCTTGGACACAAAGTGTTCCTGGTGGCTGGTGAACTGGAAAGCAGCAGTGTGGTTTTAATATCCATAGTCACTTTTCTTTTAACATCTGAGTTTTCACGAGTTCTTATCTACAGATGGCTATGAAATTTACAGACTTTTTTAGTACCTATTAAGCATTTCATGCAATCTTTGATACGTTACATCACAATTGGATCAAATACACTGCAATCCTACTTACTGGTTTAGAAGACTGAGTGCACTGGAACGGCTGTGCTGGAATCCCAATTTATTTTGCTATATGGACATGGCCTCAGTTTCCTTTTTAACTCTATGAATGTGAGAGACACCATGTAAGTATTATTTCAATTGACTCTGCAGTCACATAAATATTAATTTTCATTAATAATTATCTAGACATAAGTGACTCAGTGGCCTACTCTCTCTTTTGTCTTTGTCAAAGGAAAGGAGCCTTTGTTCAATTCCACATGTGCTTGATTTCATTTCTGAGATCA
Source organism: Galeopterus variegatus (assembly GCF_000696425.1). Taxonomy (NCBI): domain Eukaryota; kingdom Metazoa; phylum Chordata; class Mammalia; order Dermoptera; family Cynocephalidae; genus Galeopterus; species Galeopterus variegatus. The sequence goes on from NW_007727054.1 coordinate 201,688, forward strand.
TCTCTAAATGGTTCTACATAAGTGTTTTGTGGAGTGAATGGGGAAGTAAAAAATCTAAATAACAACTTCTCAGAATCGCATAAACACTGAGGGGTGTTAGCTGAGCTAAATTGACCAGGTGGAGGGGTCTTTTGATGAAGATTTCTACCTAAGGAGAGAGCTAAATAAGGAGTCTGTGACATTAACTTATTTGCATAAGCACTTAACTCCAGTACAGGTGACTATTCCGAAACAAATTAAGAGTGAAAGCATGTAGAGTAAGAGAACTGGAGGATATTTATCACTGCCTTAAAAGGAAATATGAAGTAAATAAGTGAGAACTACCCCCTCCAAATAAAACAAAACTCAAAATGCTCCTCTTAATTGTCATTCAACCAATCACTTTTAATTAGATCACAAGTCCCTCTTGTTTATCACCCAGTGGTTGAGGGGTTAATGGAATTAGGGAGGCCTACCAGAATAGCTGGGAAGTGATTCTTGCATGAATAATAATTCCTGAGTGGGAATGAGATGTGCCACCTCCCTCCCCATTTCAAGGTACTTCAGGCTCAACTGGATATAAAAATTAGACAGTGTTCTTTCTGCTTCATACATCACCCAGCAGAACACAGCTGGCTGTTGGCTCCAGGGCAAACACATTTGAATAGACAAAAATACAGGCTATGTTAGGGTAGCTTGACTGAATTGCCCTTCAACCTGGATTTTTTCTTACTCACTTATTTATTTATTTGACAAGCTAAAAGGCCTTTGAAAATTTTCCCAATTTCCAGAACACCCCCTCTTAAATGTTTTTGCTTTCTTTCGTCTCTCTTTTTTTCAAATTTTATTTTTAATTGTATATATTTGTGGGGTACAGTGTGTTCTTTCAATACATGCCTATATCTTACAATGATTCACTTAGCGTTTCCCCCCTACAATTTTGTTTTCATTGATCAACATAATCTCAATTAGCATCATCTCTACCCACTGCTATGAATCTCAAAGTGGCGAGGGAGATGCCAAGACTCTGAGTTTCCAAAGGCTTAAAATCAAGGTGGTAACAATCTTATTCAAAAAATCTCCTCCTCTCCCCATATTTAGGAGTCAGCATCACTTTACAGGTCTAGTGCCAACCTGTAAGTTATAATCTCCTGTAAGGTCTATGAAAATTGTCATCTGCACCTCTCAGTGTGGTGGGGAGCTACCTTTCTCATTTAGGGGTAGTTGGGTCTGCCACCAAGTTGAAGATTTTACTCACTGGTCATTGTTCATAAAGCAAATAATGAGGCTTTAAAGGGAACGAAATATAAAGAATGGAAGACAGAAAAGTCAGGTGTAGCAGATGCATAT
>NW_007727054.1:203622-204443 GCF_000696425.1 Galeopterus variegatus
CTCCTCCTCTCCCCATATTTAGGAGTCAGCATCACTTTACAGGTCTAGTGCCAACCTGTAAGTTATAATCTCCTGTAAGGTCTATGAAAATTGTCATCTGCACCTCTCAGTGTGGTGGGGAGCTACCTTTCTCATTTAGGGGTAGTTGGGTCTGCCACCAAGTTGAAGATTTTACTCACTGGTCATTGTTCATAAAGCAAATAATGAGGCTTTAAAGGGAACGAAATATAAAGAATGGAAGACAGAAAAGTCAGGTGTAGCAGATGCATATATAAAGACAGGTGGGCCTGTGGAATTGGAATTTTAGGAATTTCAGTACTCCTGCTTTTTCTTTTCTGTAGTCAGCATGAATAAAGGGAAAAAACAAAGTAAAACAAAACAAACAAAAAAAACCTACTATTTTATCAAATCACAATAATACATCCCATAAGAAAGTAAAATAATTTACCAACTCTGCTCTCAGGACTTTGCAGGAGACAATACTAATGAAGTTGCCCTGTACACTCAACTAGAGTCATGTTAAAGAGATGAAAGAAATAACAGGTGGGCAGACCCTACCCAAACCACAACAAAATTATTTTCCCAAACTATGATTAAATTGACTCCATTCTTATGAAAAAGTGTATTTGATAATGACATCTGACACTTTAGAGCATGTGATCAATTGTTGAAATACAGAAAAGAAAGAGAAAATGTGGATTCCTCCCACTAAGAGAAGAATGCTGTTAAAATTTACATAATTAGATTTAGATACACATTAAGTTTACAATTTTTAACTTTAAAAAGGCCAAATTTTTTCTTTTTAAAAATAATCTGTGCAT
>NW_007727054.1:204773-223287 GCF_000696425.1 Galeopterus variegatus
TTTGTGAAGCCCACATGATGCTTCTATACTTTGAATGCTGCCTTATATTGAAGAGTTCATTTTCTTTTATGCTTTGGGATATGCATGTGTTTGCACATACACATGCACACACATTTTTATAAATACTTTCTGTGCACAAAAGTTGCATCATCCTTGCATAAAAGCACATGCAGTTTTGATAAAATTACCAGTATAATAAAGCCCATTTTTATTTTCTTCTTTCTCCCCAAATTTTTGACTTTTAGTCTTAAATAAATCAGTTTTGACACCTCAAGGTAATGGGGAAAGACATTTTAGGCCAATGAATACTCTGACTAAATATCTAATTTGCTCTTTCTGGCCTGGCAATTGATCTAAAGGCCTAACATCTACTATTGTGACCATGGGTGAGTTTTCCCATGACATAGAAGAGTAAGGTTTCGGCCAGAGAATACGTGGCAAATAAAAACAAGAGTGTAAGCCTATATAAGATAAGTAAGCCCTGAACAGTAAAGATTTTTAACTAGCTGGGAAAAATAATATGGTGCCACCAGAGTGGATGGTTTAAGAACTTTAAGGTGGTTGATGGAAATGGATCCAGAAGAAGAGAGCAGGAGTCTATGGCCTCCTAAAAAGGAATAGAACTAGGGGAAGTGGATCTATTCAGTGACTGACTTTGAAGACCAAGATCAAGTTCTCATTTTTAAGAAGTCAGTGATTCCCAATAGGGAAAATAACAAATGTAATGCTTTCAAAACTACATGTTCTTCTACCCATCCCCAAGAGTTTAATTTTCTCCCTAAGGGAAATGTGTCCCCAAATAGCAAAATACCCCAGGAACTTTGTCAGAAGAAATCAGAATCACAGACTCTTCTGTTTAAGAAAGAGTCAAGGAACCATGGGGTATGGGCTTTTGTGATAGTCAGTGCCGTAAGGTTCCAGCAGGATTCTTTAATTTTTATTTTTATATTTTTATCAGTATGCACAAGTACTCTATAGACCTATGAATAACCACTGCTCTTGTGCTTTCACTATTACTTTGCCATCAGTGCCTACCTTGCCTTTGCTCTCCTTCTTTATCTGACACTCCTTTAAGACTAGGCTTATGGATTACTCACTCTCTAATTCTCCAAGTCTGAGTTAAATGCTTCCCATTCACGTTCTCCTAGCACCCTAGGTTTCTCTCTGTCTTAGCTCCTCCTGTAATTAATTTGTTTCTTTGCTTGTACTCTCATCGTAGTCTGAGTTTTGTGAGGTCAGGAAGTATGTTTTATTTGCCTTTGAAAGTCCCATTTTAATAGCATCTGATGCATAAGAAACATTCACTAAGAATTTGTTGAAATAAACTAAACTGAAATTCCAAAATGGGGTTTTTAAAGATTTATTCAAAATGACAATTTTAAAAGGAAAAGCAAAGGAGAGAAGTGAGAGAGATAAATTTTAACTATCCGATGATTTTCATAAGTAATAGCACCTGGGGAATGTCATAACTATAAGATATAAATTATTGTCACAGTTACATTTAAAAATAGAATAGAGTTGACTACCAAACAGAATGTTCAGATGAACATTAAAGGAGGTTTGGAAAGACACTGCTAAATTAGAAATTTTGCCTGTGGATACATTCAATTTGGCAAAAAATGCATTGTTTAGACAAGAGCACTTTTTGCTATCCCTTGCATCTCACAAGCCACAGAAACCTAAGGTCTGAAAATATCTCTGGAGTAGCTGTGATTCTCTCTCTTTCTAAGCTGTTTCTGGCTATGTCAAGCATTAATGATATGCCTTACCCAGCTCTGAGTTTTTTTAAAGGATTTATTTTTTTAATTGAAATATATTGATTGTACATATTTTGGGGGTACAGAGTTATATTTCAATACATTTATATAATGTACAATTAAATCAGGGTAATTAGTGTATTTATCATTGCAAAACTTCATCCTTTCTTTGTGATGAGAATATTTGATCTCCTCTCTTCTAGCCATTGAGAACATACAACAAGTGGTTGTTAATTATAGATGCCTAGAACTACTGTACACCACTAGAACTTATTTTTCCTATGTAGACATAATTTTGTCTATTAACCAGTCTCTCCCTATCTCCCATCCCCTCTCTTCTTCCCAGCCTCTAGTAGCACAATTCTACTCTCTGCTTCTAAAAGTTCAAATTACTCTTATTATTTTTTAGCTCTGACATGTGAGTAAGATGATGTGGTATTTATCTTTCTGTGCCTGTCTTATTTCACTTAATAAAGTGTCTTCCAGGCTCATCCATGTTGCCACAAATGACAGGATTTCATTCTTTTCCATGGCTGAGTAGTAGTCCGTTTTGTATATATACCATTTCTTTATCCATTCATCTGTTTGTGGACACCTAGGTTGATTTCATATCTTGACTATTGTATATTATGCTGCAATAAACATGGAGGTGCAGATCTTTTCGGTATGCTAATTTCCTTTCTTTTGGGTAAATACCCAGCAGGGGGATTGCTGGATCATGTGGTAGGTATATTTTTAGCTTTCTGAGGATTATCCACACTGTTTTCCATAGTGGCTGTACTTATTTACATTCCCACCAAAGATGTATGAGTTGTGAATTTTGTTGGGGAAGGTATATGAGGTAAGTCTAGAAGACCAGAAAAGAAGAAAAAATAAAATAGTTGATATTCACTGAGTGCCTGAAATTTCCAAAGAACTCTGTATATACCAACAAATGTAATCCTCACAACTACTGTTCAAGAATAACATTTGTATCACCAGATGAGGAAACTGAATCTGATGGAGAAGTCACCTGTCTAAAACTACACAGCAAGTGAATTGAGATCTAGGCCTGTCTGACACCAAATCCCTGTGCGATCCCTGTGGCCCATGACACATAATCCTGCCTTTGGGCTGGTTTGTGGAGAGCAAGGTCCACTGCAAAGGGCTGACATAGAGGTCACCCCTATCAGGATGACACACAGTAGAAATATTTAGCTACACTCACAGAAGGGATGGTATGGTGTATTAGACCATGTCTGTTGCTTATATCAAAATACACAGGAGTAGGTAATTTGGAAGAAAATGAAATTTGTTGCTTATAGTATCAGAGGCTAGGAAGTCCAGGGGAAACATCCGGTGAAGGCTTTCTTTGGTGGTAACTTCAGTGACGGCAGAGTATCATGTTGCAAAATGGTGCAGCAGAGAGAGCACTAACCTCTTCATTCACACTCCTTTTAAAGCCCTCCAAACCATGCCCATTTTTAATCCATTCACTACGGCATGGTCCTACAATTTAATCACCTCTTCAAGGCTCCACCTTTGAATTACCATAATAGGATTTCCCACCCTCTTATCACTGTCACAGCGGGGGTCAAGTTTTGGGAGCACACTCAATCCAAGAATTTATGGCATAGTGGTTGTATTAATTAATTTGGAGAGATAATCCCTTGAAATTGCACATATAAATTCATTCATTCAACAAAATATGTATTTCTTTGTCTTTATGCTAATTGCTCAGTACCAGCATGGCCTTCATTCATGCTTCCTGTGTGGGGGAAGAAGATTTCATCCCATCCATATTTAGTGGAATAACTGAGTGATTTTGCTCTTCCATGTTATGTTCAGTGAGTATTGTCATTTGTTACCATTTCCTCTTTTCCCTTTCCTATATTTTCCAGCTTAATCAAGTCTCTATTCATTCCTGTAGTCCCTCTTAATAATTTGGAAGTCCTACTATGCTTTTTAATGTGACTAGTTATTCATTTCCTATTCTTTTTATAATTTAATCTTTATTCCTCTATTATTATATCTGAATATGAGAGGCAGTCTTACTTTTCCTCATTTCACTACAACCCAGCAAGATGACACATGACTTCTGAAGTCATTTTCCTATGTCTGATTCTTACTCCCAACTCTTAGATTTTGTTGAGATAAACTTTAGTTCCAGGGTATCCATTTAATTTTCTCCCATAACAGAATGCCTCTTCTGTTTCAAAAATTATTATCTAACAAACATATTACAAATTTTTTTGACATTTCTCAACCATTTATATTAACTTGCATATTGCATGAACTGTTGCTTGCTAATATTTTCACTTTTTAAAAACTTTTAGATTTGTTATGAATGAACTATTATTTAAAATATTTTCTTGAATTTTTCTTCAGATAGATGGCACCTTGTCTGCATTGCTTCCCTTTTGTTCTAAGTAGTCACTGTTATGTCATGATCTTTAGGCTTCTAGAATTGTAGATGAGAGAGCTGATGCTAGTCTGATTCTCTCTTCTTTGTAAGTGACTTGTTCCTTCTAGACGGAAGCTTATGACACATTCTCTTTATCTTAGATGTAGTAGTATCCTGGATGTGGATATATGTCTTCTGTTAATTCTAAGACTAAATCCTCTCAGTAAATCTGCTCATTTAAGTCCTTCTTGAGATCAGGGCAACTTTCTTCTATCATCTATATGAGTGTTACTCTTCCTCTTTCTGTTCCTTTCCTCTCTCTGGAACTCTTACTGTTGCATGTAAGTCCTGAGCCTATTCTCTCAGCCTCTTACCTTCTTTCGTGGTTTCTCCATTTTTGCCTATTTGTGGCATGAGCTGTTTCTTCCATTGATCTTCTAGCCCGCCACTCCTGTTTTCAATGGGTCTTTTTAAAATCATCTATTGCATTTTTAAAGCCATGAACCATATTTTTAAAAATTCAAAACAACAGTATTTTGTGTATGTGTGCTCCAAGTTTACTCACTAGAGAGCTCTAATTTTCTACACAAAATTTCTCAATTGACATTTTTGTCATTTCTGCTTTAGTGGGGGGATGCCTGTTCCAGAAGATCTGATTGATCTTTCTCCCTCAGATTGCTATGCCCTTGAGTTGTAATTTGTGTTGCCTCATTATAGTATATATGCCCTGGGAAGTTCTGCTAACCTATAACGTCTTATGAACAATGGAAAACCAGAAAATTGGAAAAGACAATGTAGTCTCTATCCTTATGAAACATCAGTAAACAAATTGGCAAATAATTAACCATCTGCTGAGGCTTTCTGCTCCTGAACCTCCTAGGAACATGTATAGCTCTCTCCTAATCTCAGAGACTGGAGAATCTCAGCCCACTTACATTGCTGCCCTCAATACACTCCAAGTCAGCTGGACCAGACAAGCCCTTCCAGAATGATGGAAAATTGGCCAATGCAACATCTACCAGAAGGAATCTTGCTAGCTGACCACTTTGGAAGGTACAGAATTTTACACTCCTCCTAGGTTCTCAGGGACAAACAAGACTTCTTCTAGTATACTGGCTCCTATTTATGTAGAACTAAAATCCTGGACCTGCCCTTTCCTTAGACCCCCCAATCCTCAGACCTACACTCCAGCATGTTCCAGCCTACCTTTCGTAGTGATGCCTCATGCTGCAGGGGGATAGGAGAGAATGAGAGTCAGGAACACATGCTCTGGTTACCCTCTTCCCAGAATTTCCTCAGAATACATTTACTGAGCAACTATTATGTGCTGCCACCAAGAACATCTTGAGATAGAACTATCAGAGACATTCATAGCTTGGTCAGGAAACACAATATTTTAATATTTGTTTTAAAAAGATAAAATTATGGTTTAAAAAACTGAATGGTTCTAAGACAACATCTGAAGATAAATAGCACAGGAGGAAAAAAGTTACAAATGTTTTTATTTTGTTATGCATGAAAACTTCAGTAATGTGCAAAACTTGACTGACATATTACAGATTAAAAGATGCAAAATGGCAATCTAAAGACATTTTAGAATGACTTTTTTTTTCCTGATAGGACTTCAGAGCTAACACATTTGCTGATAGCTCGTGGCAAAAATGACAGGGCCTCAAAGCTAGTTAATTCACTGATAGCTCAGAGAGTCCCAAGAGAACTCATGATATAGGTATTATTGTTATTTCCATATCCTTGATATGGGAATATCATTGAGTCCACAGTCCTGGATAGGTTAAGTGACTTGCCAAAGAAATAAATAATAAATAGCAGAACCTAAATATTCTTATGCCAAAGGCCAGCTGCAACATACCCCTAGACTTTCTACCATAAGAGCCCCAATGTCATTGAATAGTGATAGCATAGTAGAATGTCACCTTTAATTTCCTAAAGCAATGGTTGAATTTCCACAGTGTAATAAGTTGATAAATATGCTTTAGCAGAGTGTGCATTAAATTTCTAGTCCTGACATGGATTTACAAGGAGACTCTCTTTCTTCTGAATAACTAAGACTATACACAAATTAGGACAGGTAAGTGGAGGACACACACAGGCTTTAATGTCACCTTCCAACCCCCAAGATGCAGTAGGGAAGTATGTGGCAGGATCACTACCATGGAGGGGAATTAGGAATTACTATCACCTGCCGTTCTGAGCAGAAAAGTATACCTGTGGATGGCGGAGAAGGATGCCAAGTTACTCTCTGGAATCATGTGTCCCAATGAACTGGATTTTTTCATTTTCATCAGGGGAGACAGATGTCAACCATGCAGTATTAGCACATGGACCAGATAAGAGTCCTATTGACTCTAGATTCTCTCTACATACTGAGCCAGCTGACTGGAGTGCTGACACCTGTCAGGAATGGCCAGCATTCATGAGCAGAGCTGCTCAGACATGACTACTTCACTCATCCTTTAAGTATGCATATCTAATCATGTATCACAATTTTAAAGAAGGTATCATAATTAAGTTGCATCAGTCCATATGATATTTTAAGTCCAATAAGCTTAACCAATTAAAGAAATGATCCCATTTCTCAGGTCATAGTGCTGTTTGAGGGTCCCAGTTCCTCCAAATAGTTCTGTCAGTGCATGTGTACATAAATACACACGTAGCCTTATGTTCCACACTACAGGGGTATGTTGGACATAGTATAGTTACTATTTTTCTTTAACTCCTACTTTCCTTGCACCATCAGTCTCATCGTTCCTTACATACTTGCTTTCTTAATTGAATGCTTTATCTCTAGAATCATATTATTATTTCATAACTCCAGCTAAGAAGCTTATAGTAGACTCTACATTTCAAGTAAATTCTTTTTAAAAACTTATACTCATGTTTTTGTCTTAGCTTTTAAAAATAAAAACTCCTTGCACACATTATATTTTACATAAGTCAGTCATTTCTGAGGGAACTTTTGTAAAATGCTCATCACATACTAGTATGGGACCCCTGAGAGCTGACAGGTTGAAAATAAGATGAGCTGGGTTAAATTGTTGTCATTCTAATCACATATAAGGGGACCATTGATTGATTCCACATTTGATAATACACTGATCCCACAGTAAGGAATGGATTACAGTATGGAAAATGTAGATGGTTACTCATATTTTGTTGGTGAGGTGTTTTTCTACAGACTTAACAAAATAGCCTAGAAAAGGTATTCCGTAGATTGGGCAAATTATTTCTGGTGTAGACCTACTCTATGAAGTTAAGTGAGAAAAGAAAACTTTCCTAAATTGTTCACTTTTAAACCTCAGAAGTAAATACAGTTACCTTAGAAGCACGAGCCTAGAAAAGGTATTCCATAGATTGGGCAAATTATTTCTGGTGTAGACCTACTCTATGAAGTTAAGTGAGAAAAAAAAACTTTCCTAAATTGTTCACTTTTAAACCTCAGAAGTAAATACAGTTACCTTAGAAGCACTTTAGATTTCAGCTCCTTATTTTTTAAAAATTGTTTTATTGTCTAGTTTTTTTCATATTACTTTTATATTTTTCTACAGCCTGTGACTTAAACTCTTATGAAATGTTTCTCTGTTTTTTTCTCCATTAATTGGGAACAATGATTTATAAAATAAGTGGAAAATAAGTGCATGTTTATGTCTATATCCATATGTATGTATATATGTAGGTAACATGTGCATCTGTTGAAAATAGAAATATATGTATAATGATCAAATAGTCCTAATTAAACAATCTTAAGAGAATTTAAAGAAAAAATTTGTTTCTATCATACCTATTCTTATACTCATCTGACACTTCATAATTTTAAAAGTCACTTCACATTTTTGACTTTGTGATAGTGATATAGAGCCGATGCAAAGTCCCAGAGTAAGAAATAGCACTAAAGTTCATGCCCCTTAATGCTCAATCTCCTTCTACTAAAGAACATTTAAAGAAACACACATGTAGTCATGAATTACTGCAGAGGCTGTACTGCCCTTCTAGACAGGGCTAGACAAAAATAAAACCAAGAAATAGGAAATAAGAAGGGGGCTCTTCTTCTTTTCTGGTCACCTTCTTTACCCTTTTATTAATCTGTCCCCTTTCTATTTCCTAACTCTACAAGAGCAAACTCAGATTCCCCACTCCTTGTCTGTAAGGATTGACAAGGAACATTATCGTCGTCCTTGGTCTGAAGGCTTTGTACTGCCCCAGACTCAGCTCCCTCAGTGGTCTCTCCCTGCTTCCTTCAAGACAGCACCAAGCCCCCAAGCAAGGACTCTATCTCCACTCCCAAACTTCCAGGCATGAGGCACTGTGTATCAGCCCAAAAAACAGCTCATATTTACTTACAATCCACAGATGCATTTTTCCCTTCCAGGTAATATAAGGTGTATTTTAGTGAGAATACTGGAGATAACGCCTCTGCTTTTGGAAATTCTCAAAGGCAAGAATTCTGTAGGATGACAAGGCAGCACCAAAGCAGACCAGGAAGTCCAATGTCAGGGCCAAATGGTCCCCTTGAATTCGAGATTGCCTCACATTCCCTGGACAGGCAGAAGGGCTTTGCATGTACCTAGGAAGGTGCTAGGAGCATGACCTGCTAGGAAAATGAGAAAGGAGATGCTCCCTTCATTGCTTGCCAGCATTTCTGGTGAGGGTAGATCTTTTGTAGATGATCCATTGCCTCTCCACGTCCTTCTACCTGGGGAAAATAATTGCGTACCACAGCCCTGCAGTCTCAGAATGCTGCCTTAACTCTGGATGCCCTGGCCAATAGAAATCATATATCTATCTATCTATCAGAGCAAAGAAAGAAAAGAGAGGGACAGACTTATCACTTTACTGACATAGAAATCCTTTCTATATTAATGAATGTTTTCAGTATATAAATATAAAAACTGAGGAGCTGACTAAAGTCAATTAACCATAAAAATATGGGCTGGGTGGACATGGAAACATTTACCTCTTGCAGTTGATAATTCAATAACTATTCATGTTTTAAGGGCATTTTATCTGCCCAAGACTTATTTACCTAATTCCAGAACAGCAGATATATGAGGTTCCTAGTTTTAGACAAGACAAATAAATATAAACAAGCCAGCCTTAAAAGATGGTTTAGTTTAAAAATCTAATAGATTTAATACATTTTTTACCTGTACTAATTGATTGATCTCAAATCTACTAGGTTTCACATATATTTTAATACATATTTAGTATATATGCATCTGTTGACTAATCACCATTTTTTAGGAATAGGCATACCAGGGAATACTACCAACCGCCTTTACTTACAAAACAAGTGCAAGTCCCACCGCACAAAGTTCCTGAGGCACCTTTCTCCAAAACACTACTGGGGTCAAGGTTAGCCTAAGGCTAATCAGGACTGTTTACACAATCTTCATAAAAAAAAAAAAATCTGCGCTTTTGGCCTAGCTGTGGTTATCTGAACAGCTTTACAGTCTACCAGTGGCTCTGAGCTCTATTCAGGAAATACATAAAGTTCAGAAACAAAATGAAAAAAGACACTGTATATCCACAGAAAAACGTGATAAGTCATCGGCCCTCTTTTGAAGTTCACTGAATATTCTAATCAGTTAAAGTCGTTGGAGACCAGTACTCCTACTGCAGTATTACACTGCTATTTACTCTCCTTTCCTTAACTCAAATGTGCCAGACTTTAGAGGCAAAGAGACCTGACTTTGTAGCTCAATAATGTCATTTATTGGATATAGAAGCTTAGAAAAGTCATTTAATCTCCATAAGCCTTAGTTTCCTTGCATGTAAAATGAAGCTAATAATAAAACTTACTTTACAGGCAGAGTATTATATAAGTGTGCTTATTAAAGTGGCTGGACAAATACAAATGTTAGCTATTGTAATTATTCAGTAGTTCAATTACCCATACCCTAGTCAGCTTTTCCATAGGGGCAGGTCTTCCATCTTCCTTGGTGGTAGCACTATTATCTTCTTCTTGGATTATTTGCAAAAGTGAGCATTAATAGGTAAGCTCATATTATTTACAGATTTCAACTAACGTATTCTTCCTTCCTTTTTATCCAACCCATTTTTTTTTTCTTGCATATTATATTCCAAAATTCTGTCCTCTGGGGTTGGATTTTTCCATGCATGATCTCAGCCAAAGGTGATTTTTTTTATAATGTTGAATCAAATTTACTCTGTCTACTTTTGAATTAGAAGCAGATGAAAGTAACTTATTTTATTTTTCTGCCTGAAAGAAACATAGGGCTGTTTCTGTGCCCAGATAATTCACTAATAGCTGAAAGTATCCATATATCTCATCTTCACTCAGGAAGTCTCCTAGCTAATTATGAAAATATTAATTAAGTTAGGTGCAATTGAAAAAAGTTGCTTTTGAGCCTGCTCAATGTGAGCTAGTATTATGTTACTACTGTATTTGTGTGGAGTCAGATTTCAGAAACATCTGGGAACAGATTCTCATCAAATATAACTATGGTTTTATGGTCTTCTTTCTCCAGGGAAAGAGATAGATGCTGTCAGTCAGTGCACATGACCTTTGGAAATTACTCAAAAGTTAAGTTTGTCCAAAACCATTCAAAAATATGCTGAAACCCTTTTCATAAGGTATTGGTTTTGCATTCTGGAGATTGTCCATTTGCCTGTACCATCTACCATTCCCACCCTGCTCTGCACTCAGGAAGGCTGAACTTTATGGACAGCATCCATGGATTCATTGGCCCTCAGGCTGCTACCTGGTTTCAGCCAATGGGCAGTATAGGTACAGTCTTAGAGGGTGGGGCAGAGTGAATATGGGGATGTATTCCCTGCTCCTCTCGTGCTAGGTTGCTGTGTGTTGGTTCTATCCCTCTACTAGAGGCTTCTGTCCTGGTCCTGTGCCCATTCAACTACTCTCTGTGGTCCTGGGTAGTCACTCCCTCTTCTTACTCCTTCACTCTTTTAGGCCCTTGGGCTTGTAATGACTCTCTGCTGTTACTAGCCCCCAGGTACTATACTACCCCATGTTGTTTCCTTAAACTCAGCTCATGCTTCTAAATCAGTCCCTATACTAAACTTATTCAGGTTGTCCATCTGAGTGTGCCATAGCATACTTAGTGTTGTATCTTTTAAACCTATTCCAAGTCCATCCCCTCTGCTTAGCATATAATTTCCTGTGTTACCTGCCCTGCCTGGAGAACACCCATTTGTCCTGTGACACATAATACCAGTTGTATCTTTTAAACCTATTCCAAGTCCATCCCCTCTGCTTAGCATACAATTTCCTGTGTTACCTGCCCTGCCTGGAGAACACCCATTTGTCCTGTGACACATAATACCAAGAAGAGTTCTTCTGAGAAGCCTTCCCCTCTGGTCCTCTAGACAGTGGGCCATGCCCTTCTCTGGGCTAAAGTCTTGAGCCAGGTTACCTGGCTAACATTGATGGGCTCAAATCATGGCTCCATCATTTACTGATGATATAACCTGACACCAAATGAGTTGCTTAACTTTCTTGGGCCTCAATTTTTTATTTGTAAAATAGAAACAATAATGATAACTCCTCATAGGATTATTGTGAGAGTCAAATTAGTTGATACTTTTAGTGTGTTCAAAACACTGTGTAGAGTATCTGAATCCATAAACATCACTATTATAGTCATTGTTATTACTATTATTCATAACCTATTTCACTAGCTTGTCCAGGCTACTCATCTTGGTCTCCCTGGTCCAGCAAGAGCACAGCGGATTCTCAATAAATATTTATTGAATGTTGGAAACTATTAATCTTATAGTAAACAGTCTTTTTTTCAGGGCTGCTTCCCATTTCCAAGGAGACACTGAAGGCTGAGAATTCCATTTTGACTTTTTTATGGAGGTATATTTGAAGAAGTAGTGAAGAACCAGACACTGGTATTAAATATACTTTGGAATCTCTGGGAAACTCTTTCAGGCTAATGACTTATAAAAAAGCTAAGCAATGTTGAAAAAAATGCTTTCAGGATTTCCAGTAAATGACACTGTATTTTAGAAACACACAGACTTGTAGAGTTAAGTAAGGAGAATCCAGCATTTTAACACTTGAAAGTAACAAGAAAAAAAACATAGGTACAAATTTGGGAAGATGCCTACCTACAAGTGTGGTTCTCTAGAAGCCAAATTTTCAAGAAAATGACTGGTAATCTAATCAGTGTGATGTCCCCCTCTGCCCCATCACTAACAGCTGTTTGAAATGACCAAATCTGAGAGTTATATCTACTTCTTGGTGATTACTACTGATCACAAGCCAGTCTGCAACAGACAAAACCTATTCACAGGGAGTTTGATTTGCTGGACATCATAAAAAAGTAATTATTCAAGTGAAAATTAAATGTTCATGCAAGTGAACAATGCATATAAGCCAGGACCAAGTGATATTCTCAAATCTGTTCTAGAGAGTATATTCCATTTTTGGAGCAGTTACATCCTCAATCCCACTTTCTGAGGCCCTAGACCCATCCACCATAACAACACTGGTTGCCCAGCATGAAAGTCTAGTCTTTCCCATGAAAAGAAAATTTTAAATTAGGAACAGAAAGAAGCAATAGAAGTTCATTAACTGTATATGATTTGCCTACTATTCAGGAGGTGATTTACTAGAAACTTCATATGCATTCTCACATTAACTATAATTACATTAACAACAATCATGTGAAGTTCCTTCTTCTTATTCTCATTGTACAAATGAAGAAACTGAGGCCCAAGGGTAAGTAACTTGCTCTAGGCCACACAACTAATAAGAATCTCCACTTTATCTCTTCACTTTTATGGTATTTTTATCTGATCAGAAGTTTTCAACCTCAGACGTTATTTCCTCTTTTTCCCCCAAGGAGTGTTTGGAAATGTGTGGAGCATTTTAGTTGCCATGCACTTTTGCCTGAGTTCTCCTTATTTTTAGTGTGTGACCAGGAAAGACAGACACACATCCTGAAAAGTATGAGACAGCCTTGCACAGAGAAAATAAGTCTTCCTCAAGTGCCTACACACATCTATTGAGAAACACTGTGCTTATACTCTAGAGGCCAGATGATTTCTGTCTAACAAATGAACTATTAATTAAGAAATAGTTAATTTATCTGAATGTTATTTTAATCAAATACATGTACCTCAGCTATTAAGAGTATCTGAATCTAGACATAGTGATTAAATGTAATTCCATCTGAAAGTGAAGATATCTGGCCTGTGATTCCTAAGAACAGATCGAAGAAAAATTTCATTGCATTTTCTGAAAACAAGTGAAAACAAAAGGATTTCAAAAACATTTTAATTAGTAGTCGCTGCTAGAATTGTCATACTACACCTGGTAAATTTGAAAACTTAAAATATTTTCTAACTCTGTTAACAAACCTGTTGTATTTAAATACAGAAAGTGAAAATTATCTTCTTCAGTAACTACAGATGCAGTTTGCAGTTTCAACAAATACACCTGAAGCTTCACATCAGAAAATGCTACCCTTCAAAGCCATCACTCTGAAGTTGATACAAACATTTCAAAATGCTTCCATATTATTCCAAATACATCGGTCATTCCTCTCCATAAATGTTTTTAGACCCTACATACATTCCTTTCAGTATTTTTAAATGTATCCTCTGTGAAAGCATTTAACTTTGAGTAACAGTAAGGAGTTGTCTGGAGTAGTCTCTTCATCTATTGCATTCAACTTGATTGAATTAAACAAAAATACTTTGTTCACAGCATGTGACAGGATAGAGATGAGCCAGGCAGAAATCTGCAAAAAGATTGATGATCCTTCTGGGTAACAATTTTCTTTGTTTAAATTTAGTTGTGATTATAATTCTGAAACTGATAGCCCCTATGCCTCAAGAAACTGAAACTGACAGTACTTTGGAAAGTGAAGCCCCCAAACTGTGCAAACATCATTAGACTAGATCCACAGAATAATATTCATTTAAACATCTACCTTCTGTTATATCTGTTTTGGAAGTCAATTTTATTATGTTACAGTCACATTTTATACATGTTCATACAATTCCTTCATAGCCTTTATGTACTCCCTATTTGGGGGTATGAATTTTATCCCTTAATAAGTCTGCAGAACAAGGTGGTCCCCTCACTCTGAGCTCAAATGTGAGCTGTCATCAGAGGCATCAAGAACTCTACAGATGAGAGACTCAGAGTCCTTGAGCCACTCCTGGGGCCTCCAACTTACATGTGGGACAGATGCCATATCTTCTTTTTAGTCCACCAATCTGCCATGTTTCGTTGTATAAGCTGAAGCGGCCAAATGGTGAGGAGAAACTCCTCTTAAATATACCGAATGAGATCAGAAGATAGGAGAAGTGAAAAGACACAGAGCAAGGAACATGAGCCTGTATCGGAGGCTACTGAGAAAATTCGCAGTTGTGTAGCTTTGGGCAAATCATTTTGATGTCTCTGGGCCTAAGTGTCCTCCTCTGTAAAAGGGGGAAATACAACTAGTTAATATCCATCATTCTTTTCACTTAAAATATTGTATTGTTTGGGAAAACAGAAAAAAAAAATGATCTCGCATAAAAGGTACAAGTTAAGAAAGTCAACAGTTGGACTGAATAAAGCTGGCTTAGAGATGCTGTTCAGCTGTGCATCTAGATTTAACACGTAAATAGATTCATGACATCATAACCTTTACAATGATACTCTCCTCTTCCTGTGAGTATCTTCGCTGCTCCCCTTCCACTCAAAGTTTTATGATTCATTATAACAGGGTCAGAACTATTCTCAAATGAGCCTAGTTTTATATATTCCTTTCAACGTTTTCACTTAAGGAAATTTCTTGGCATAAGGTAGGAACAAATCCCAGGATTTCCTGAACATTAAACCTTGCAGTCCCTCCTTTTGTCTACTTTGGATATCCTGAGCCATGATTTTAAGCCCTTTGACTGTTTTCCTTGACACATTTAAATAGAAACACCTTCGATGTCTTGGCCACCCCCTCAGAGATAGCTTATGATTCATTCTACAAATAAGATGTCCTTGGGAGGAAACCAGAGGTCACTCTTGCTGTCAAACAAAATCTTTGTCAGTATTGAAATGAGAACTAATTCGACTTAATCAAAGTCGACAGGGATAAAAAGAGCTCAGCACTGGAATGAATTCACCAATGATATGAGAATTGGGAGACTACAAAACAAAAATACACCCACAGTTTGAGGATAACTATAAAGCATTTGATAACTATATAAAGCGTTTCAAAAGAAGCAACAGAAATAAGAATTCTATGAAGTTGTTTTCTGTTTATGACTGGAGAGAGTACCATGTCTCAAAATGGCTACATTTTGTAGTCAATTTCTGTTCTGGGTGAATGACACTTTCTGTTTTGAGATTAGCAGAAGTGCACTTAAAGGACCTAACAATTTAAAACACACACACACAAATTATCACATCAGTTTATAAATAATTCTCTAGAGTTTATTTTATGTGGTTCTTTTCCAGAACAAAGGCAACATCCCCTCACTCCATCGTGGGTGGTTTATTATATTGCTGGCTTGGTTCCCAAACTGCAAGTAAGGAAATGCTATTTAATGATAATTGACATTGTTATGGCAAATGTTTTGATTAGTATCATAATCAAGATCTTGGTTACACAATTATCATTATTATTCCTGTTTCATCTTGATAACAAGATGGGTCACGTAGTGATCCCAGAGACCTGTTGACTTAACCATTGATTGCCTGGTGATAAAATCAGAATTGTGACAGTATGCATCACCATTTAGGTAATGTGCTGGTGGGGTGACCAACTTGTCTCAGTTTTCCTGGGAATTCCACAAAGTTAGCAGTGAAAGTTTCATGTCCTGGGAAGTCCATCCGTCTCAGCCAGACTGAGACAGTGGGTCATCCTATGTGTGGAGTACAGCTAGAGACTAGAAGTCAGAAAACCTGGGTCTAATCCAACCCTGTCATTCTCCATCTGGTGGCATCTACCTGAGCTTCAGTTTCCCACCTATAACGATTCGTTTAATTTGAGTCTTTTAAAAAACTTTGAATTGATAATAATAATAATAATAAAATACTGTATATATACACAATAGAATACTACTTGGCCATAAAAGGTTTAATTTGAGTCTTTTAAAAACTTTGAATTGATAATAATAATAATAATAA
The DNA here is from genome assembly GCF_000696425.1 of Galeopterus variegatus. Taxonomy (NCBI): domain Eukaryota; kingdom Metazoa; phylum Chordata; class Mammalia; order Dermoptera; family Cynocephalidae; genus Galeopterus; species Galeopterus variegatus. The sequence continues at coordinate 221,038 of NW_007727054.1, forward strand.
TAAAATACTGTATATATACACAATAGAATACTACTTGGCCATAAAAAAGAATGACAACCTGACATTTCTGGCTACCTGGATGAGTTTGGAGGACATCATGTTAATTGAAATAAGTCAGGCACAGACAGATAAATACTGTGTGTTCTCATATGTAGGCGATGAAAAAGTTGATCTCATAGAAGAAGAGAGTAGAATAGTGGTTATTAGAAAGTGGGAAAAAGGAAAGAAAAGGGAAGGAGAGTTTGGTTAAGGGATAGAAAATTACAGCTAGATAGGAGGGATAAGGTCCAGTGTTCCATAGCACTGTAAGGTAACTATAGTAGTAAACAATAATTCATGGGTTAGATTTTCAAATAGCTAGAAGAGAGGGTTTTGAATGTTATCAACAGAAAGGAATAATAAAGATTTGAGGTGATGGATATGCTAACTACCCTGATTTGAACAGAATGCATTGTCTGCATGTATAGAAATATCACACTGTACCCCATAAATAGGTACAATTATTTTGTGTCAATTAAAAAAATTAAATAATTAAATTTTTAAAACTTTAGATTGTAATACACTTGAGTGTCTTTTGAAAACTATGAAATTATATACAAATATTAGATTTTTTCATTTTTATCTTACAAACCAGCAGCCTGAACAGATATGTTCATCTTCCTTAAAGCCATGGATTGCCATAGTTCCTGTTTAACATCATCAGATGCTATGGTTCATTGAGGTGCTGCTTGGGGTGAAGTTTTTGTTTCACGGTTGTTATGCTTACTTTATGCCCATAGACAAGTTATTGTCTCTATTCAAAGCTGATCAATTATGTAGCATGGAGGAAAGGGTACTGGATTAAGTTTCATTTTTGTCATGTATTAGCAATGTGGCTTGTGGTGAAACACCTAACTTTCTTGGCTTCAGTTCTTTGTCTGAAACGTAGAAAACAAAACCTCTCAAAGGGTTGTTTTGATTATGAAATAATGTATGTGAAAATGTAAAAACTATAAAGTAATATATAAATGCCATATAAAAAGTATATTATTTATGGGCCGAGCCCGTGGCTCACTCGGGAGAGTGCGGTGCTGGGAGCACAGCAGCGCTCCCGTCGTGGGTTCGGATCCTATATAGGGATGACCGGTGCGCTCACAGAACTCACTGGCTGAGCGCAGTGCGCCCGTTCTCAAAAAGGACAAAAAAAAAAAAAAGTATATTATTTATATATTGTTAAATTAGATAAGCAGGAGACCATTAGCCTGGGGTTGTATCCACAGCTTAAGTTCCTGCATAACAAATGGCAGCCTAGCTTAGTAAGTAAACAAACTTAATTCTAATTTAGGAGTATATGTTTTGGAAGCAAGCCACCAGGTTTCAGCCCATCACAAATAACCAAGCTTTAGCCAATCGCAGGCCAACTTATCACACCCTGCCCAAATAAGGCAGATGCCCCACTAAAGCCAATTAAGTGATTTCTCTACTTTATGCCCATGTTTACTCTATAAAAGTTTGCTGCTCACACTGCTGGGTGGAGCGCTCAACCTCTTCTAGTTCTGAATGCTGCCTGATTCATGAATTACTAACTCACACAAACTCTGCTAAATCTAATTTGTGTAAAGTTTTTCTTTTAAAACTATAAATAACACTATTCATAAAATCACAAATATCAATTCCAAGCTGTATACCAGGAATTTGTTCTTCACCACTATACCCTGATATTCACAATCCAATGTGTTCTAGAAAGGAATTATGAACATATATGAACCTACAATAATAAAGCTGGAAAGAACCTCAGACACCCTCTGGTCTAACCCCTCAAGTATGGACATGACACTCTGAAGCCCTGAACTGCAACCTGTATTGGATTCATTCCCAAAGCTAATTAGAGGTGGAGCCACACTTGAATCCAAGCCTCTGGACTCTCAATTCAGGTCTCTTTTCCTACACCTCTTGGCTTCTCCTCCCAAGGCCTCAAATTAAAAGTCAGCATATTTGATTTTGTACCTATAGCAAGTTATTCTGCACATCTTTATCTCATTCTCCTAGAAAAATTAAAGCCTCTCTGTCTAAGAAACCAAGACAGTTGTGAAGTACTTACATACACAAAAGGATTAAGACATAATTCTTTAATTCTTTAGCCAATAAATGGTCCCTAAAACAGAGAGGGCGAAGTACAAGACTACTGTGACTGGCAATAGACCGTCTTTCTACACACATATCCATGTCCTACTATCCTTCTTAGGGTACGACTATAAAGGGAAGGAAAGA
>NW_007727054.1:224226-226797 GCF_000696425.1 Galeopterus variegatus
ATTATTTATGGGCCGAGCCTGTGGCGCACTCGGGAGAGTGCGGTGCTGGGAGCACAGCAGCGCTCCCGCCGTGGGTTCGGATCCTATATAGGGATGACCAGTGCACTCACAGCGCTCACTGGCTGAGCGCGGTGTGGCCGTTCTCAAAAAGAACAAAAAAAAAAAAAAGTATATTATTTATATATTGTTAAATTAGATAAGCAGGAGACCATTAGCCTGGGGTTGTATCCACAGCTTAAGTTCCTGCATAACAAATGGCAGCCTAACTTAGTAAGTAAACAAACTTAATTCTAATTTAGGAGTATATGTTTTGGAAGCAAGCCACCAGGTTTCAGCCCATCACAAATAACCAAGCTTTAGCCAATCACAGACCAACTTATCACACCCTGCCCAAATAAGGCAGATGCCCCACTAAAGCCAATTAAGTGATTTCTCTACTTTATGCCCATGTTTACTCTATAAAAGTTTGCTGCTCACACTGCTGGGTGGAGCGCTCAACCTCTTCTGGTTCTGAATGCTGCCTGATTCATGAGTTACTAACTCACACAAACTCTGCTAAATCTAATTTGTGTAAAGTTTTTCTTTTAAAACTATAAATAACACTATTCATAAAAACACAAATATCAATTCCAAGCTGTATACCAGGAATTTGTTCTTCACCACTATACCCTGATATTCACAATCCAATGTGTTCTAGAAAGGAATTATGAACATATATGAACCTACAATAATAAAGCTGGAAAGAACCTCAGACACCCTCTGGTCTAACCCCTCAAGTATGGACATGACACTCTGAAGCCCTGAACTGCAACCTGTATTGGATTCATTCCCAAAGCTAATTAAAGGTGGAGCCACACTTGAACCCCAGCCTCTGGACTCTCAATTCAGGTCTCTTTTCCTACACCTCTTGGCTTCTCCTCCCAAGGCCTCAAATTAAAAGTCAGCATATTTGATTTTGTACCTATAGCAAGTTATTCTGCACATCTTTATCTCATTCTCCTAGAAAAATTAAAGCCTCTCTGTCTAAGAAACCAAGACAGTTGTGAAGTACTTACATACACAAAAGGATTAAGACATAATTCTTTAATTCTTTAGCCAATAAATGGTCCCTAAAACAGAGAGGGCGAAGTACAAGACTACTGTGACTGGCAACAGACCGTCTTTCTACACACATATCCATGTCCTACTATCCTTCTTAGGGTACGACTATAAAGGGAAGGAAAGAAAGAGAGAGAGAGGTTAAAAATAAATATGAATTAAGCTAGATGCAGGATGTATAAGCAGGAGNTAAAAACTATAAAGTAATATATAAATGCCATATAAAAAGTATATTATTTATGGGCCGAGCCCGTGGCTCACTCGGGAGAGTGCGGTGCTGGGAGCACAGCAGCGCTCCCGTCGTGGGTTCGGATCCTATATAGGGATGACCGGTGCGCTCACAGAACTCACTGGCTGAGCGCAGTGCGCCCGTTCTCAAAAAGGACAAAAAAAAAAAAAAGTATATTATTTATATATTGTTAAATTAGATAAGCAGGAGACCATTAGCCTGGGGTTGTATCCACAGCTTAAGTTCCTGCATAACAAATGGCAGCCTAGCTTAGTAAGTAAACAAACTTAATTCTAATTTAGGAGTATATGTTTTGGAAGCAAGCCACCAGGTTTCAGCCCATCACAAATAACCAAGCTTTAGCCAATCGCAGGCCAACTTATCACACCCTGCCCAAATAAGGCAGATGCCCCACTAAAGCCAATTAAGTGATTTCTCTACTTTATGCCCATGTTTACTCTATAAAAGTTTGCTGCTCACACTGCTGGGTGGAGCGCTCAACCTCTTCTAGTTCTGAATGCTGCCTGATTCATGAATTACTAACTCACACAAACTCTGCTAAATCTAATTTGTGTAAAGTTTTTCTTTTAAAACTATAAATAACACTATTCATAAAATCACAAATATCAATTCCAAGCTGTATACCAGGAATTTGTTCTTCACCACTATACCCTGATATTCACAATCCAATGTGTTCTAGAAAGGAATTATGAACATATATGAACCTACAATAATAAAGCTGGAAAGAACCTCAGACACCCTCTGGTCTAACCCCTCAAGTATGGACATGACACTCTGAAGCCCTGAACTGCAACCTGTATTGGATTCATTCCCAAAGCTAATTAGAGGTGGAGCCACACTTGAATCCAAGCCTCTGGACTCTCAATTCAGGTCTCTTTTCCTACACCTCTTGGCTTCTCCTCCCAAGGCCTCAAATTAAAAGTCAGCATATTTGATTTTGTACCTATAGCAAGTTATTCTGCACATCTTTATCTCATTCTCCTAGAAAAATTAAAGCCTCTCTGTCTAAGAAACCAAGACAGTTGTGAAGTACTTACATACACAAAAGGATTAAGACATAATTCTTTAATTCTTTAGCCAATAAATGGTCCCTAAAACAGAGAGGGCGAAGTACAAGACTACTGTGACTGGCAATAGACCGTCTTTCTACACACATATCCATGTCCTACTATCCTTCTTAGGGTACGACTATAAAGGGAAGGAAAGAGAGAGAGAGAGAGAGA
>NW_007727054.1:227781-229436 GCF_000696425.1 Galeopterus variegatus
TAGAGAGGGCGAAGTACAAGACTACTGTGACTGGCAACAGACCGTCTTTCTACACACATATCCATGTCCTACTATCCTTCTTAGGGTACGACTATAAAGGGAAGGAAAGAAAGAGAGAGAGAGGTTAAAAATAAATATGAATTAAGCTAGATGCAGGATGTATAAGCAGGAGAGACAAGGCAGGATATCTACTACATAAAAATTTGAAGTCTCACTCAGACTGAACTGTAATTGAGGGTGGGAAGGTACTCAAAGGAAACTGCGTGAAATTAGAAATGGGTCTGACAGGAAGTTGTGGTGAGGAGCTGTAAGGAAAAAGGACTCCAGGGCTTCAGGGAAAGCTCTAGTAAACAGAGTTCTGAGCAGACTGAAGGGGATTTTCATTCTGTAGAGTGTATACAAATTGCCCTAGGGAGCTTATCAAATATCGATTCTTGAGTCTCATCTCCAGAGATTCTGATTAAGTTGGTGGAGGGGGTTGGTCTACAAATATGAATTTTAACAAGTGCCTTTGGTGATTTGGATATGGGATATGATAGATTTTGGATGTATTGTCCTCCCAGAACTCATATGGAAATTTGATCCCCAGTGTGGCAGTTTGAGTCACAGGGGCGGATCCCTCATGAATGGATTAATGCTCTGCCTGGGGGAAGAGGGCCTGAGTAAGATCTCACTCTGTTAGTTGCCCTGAGAGCTGGTTGTTTAAAAGACCCTGGCACCTTCTCTCTCTCTCTCTTGCTTCCTCTCGCTGTGTGATCTGCTCGTACCCGCCGGCTGCCTGCCACTTTCCACCATGAGTAGAAGCAGCTTGAAGCCCATGCCAGATGCAGCTGTCCCACAATCGTAAGCCAAATAAACCTCTGTTCTTCATAAACTACCCAGTCTCAGGTATTTCTGTTATAGCAACACAAAACAGACTAATACAGGGTCCATGGCCCACACTTTAAGTAGCATGTTCTATGACATCTTGTGTTTCTCTCTGTGTCCCTTTAGTCCCAGCACCTCCAGCAAAGGCTTTTCAAGACCATTCACAGAGCCAAGGCTCTAGATATGTTTTATTTGGAACCATAAAAGGGGAAAAGACAACTGGAGGCTATGAAGACTTTGGATGATGCCGAACTTAGATCTCTATCTGAATAATCAAAATGATGATGGTAATGATGACGGTGGTGATTATCTCATGAATGTTCACAATGTGCCGGGCACTATGCTAAAGGTTTTACACACTGTCTTAGTCCATTCCTGCTACGATAACAAAATACCTTAGACTGCGTAATTTACAGTGAACATAAATTTACTTTTTATAGTCTGTAGGATAGAAGTCCAAGATTAAGGTGCTAACAGATTTGGTGTCTCATAAGGGTGTCTTGTTGCCGTCGGACATGATGGGAGAGTGGAAGAGGCCCTAGGGTTCCCCCTTTACCACTTTCATAAGAGCACTAATTCATTCATGAGCATGGAGCACTACCTCTTAATACTGTCACGTTTGGTATTAGGTTCTGACATATGAAGTTTGGAGGGCCACATACTTGTACTTTCAAACCACAGCACACACAGTGTATCAGGAGATCCTCACAAAAACACTATGAGCGCAGCATCATTTTCTTCATTTACTTTAGAGAAAACCTTGGTTTTTAAAGGTAAAGCAATTTATC